>NC_079518.1:8846292-8936005 GCF_000801105.2 Raphanus sativus | reverse complement strand
CAACTAATCATAGTTTGCCAATTAATGTACAGTTTTTTTAAATATAATAAATAAAATAATAATAATTTGTGAAGTTTTAAAATAAATGAAAAATATTAGTAGCTGCCAAAAGATGAAACTTTTTTAACAATTTTAAAACCGTCAGAAAAAATTAAATCATAAACACTAAACACTATACCCTAAACCTTTCGACAAAGCTTAAACCCTTGGGTAAAAATCCAAACACTAAACCGTAAATTCTTGGAGTATACCCTAAACCCTTGGGTAAATCCTAAACACTAAACTGTAAACCTTTGGGTATACCCTAAACACCAAATCTCTCTCTCTCTCTCTCTCTCTCTCTCTCTCTCTCTCTCTCTCTTGATATCCCCTTAATCGTAAACCTTTTTTTTTGAAAAATATAAAAATGTAAACATTCTTTTAATTCATCGATTATCTTTTAACTACCACAATTTTTATTTATATGGAAATATTTCCTAGTTTAATATTTTATCATGAATTTTTCTTGGGTGAATTACCAACTAATCATAGTTTGCCAATTAATGTACAATTTTTTTTAAATATAATAAATAAAATAATAATAATTTGTGTTAAGTTTTTAAAATACAAGAAAAATATTATTAGCTGCAAAAAGATGAATTTTTTTAACAATTTTAAAACCGTCACAAAAAATTAAATCATAAACACTAAACACTATACCCTAAATCCATGGACAAAGTTTAAACCCATGGGTAAAAATCCAAACACTAAACCCTAAATTCTTGGATATACCCTAAACTCTCTCTCTCTCTCTCTCTCTCTATAATTTTTATTTGTGTTTTTAATAAAGTAATTATAGTGTTTTAGTTTATATAGTTGCAATATTATTGCTAATAAGAAAGGCAATACGAAAGTAAATGCAAAATTAGATTATGTTAAATAGATATCTTATAAGTTCGAAGTTTAGATATTTAACATTTTTTTTACTGATTTGAGACTTGGTAAGCAAGAAAAATATTTAGTAGGTAAATATGGTAAGCAAGAAAAAAATTTATATTTTTTTAACTGATTCTGCAAAAAACTTAACATGCACAACGTCCTCATATGTATTAAACAAAACATATGTGTTTTACAGAATCTGATCGATATTATTATCATGCAATGTTATCTAAGCCAATGAAGTAGTTAAACAAATGTGTTTTCTTGCACTGTACGTCTATTTAGCTTCTTTCTATAACCTTACTTGACAAAAAAGAGAAGAGAACTCTTTTATTAGTTGAAGCTGTTGTTTTGGTTATTAAACTTCCGCGAAGAAGACACACATAGTTCTTTTTTTTGCTTCAAAGAATTCATACAACATATAACTTACATACATGAAACATCAGTGTGCACAAATAACCAAACTATAGCATACAAAAAAATACATGACAGTCTATCAAACTTGACTATAATGTTACTGGTTCGTTCAATCCAATTTTGGCTATGCAGAGAAGCAAATGACTCCGAATATTACTTAAATAAAAACTATGGTTATACCATAGCAGCAAATGTTTGATCACAATGCAAGACTTCCTTTGAATGCAAGACTTCCTTTGAATAGCAGCAAATCACCATAGAAGCAATTGTTTCACCCACTTGCCTTGTCAAAATACACGACTTACTAACGTAATGCTTGCGAGAAACATGGAAATAAACATCAGCTCCACGAGCAGCTCGGTTCTACAAAAACATGAAAATTGTAGATAACTATGGTCGACCTATAAAACAACAAAAAATCAGTGTAGAGACTATGAAAAACATAAAGTTTATTCTTCGTAAACGTATCAAATCTTTTCCTTCTCTCTCTCAATCTTCCATAGTTACTCGGGACTGAAGTTTGCTCGTCCCTTAGCTCGCCCTTAGCTCTTCGTGTTTGCTCGTCCCTTAGCTCTCCCTGTTTGCAAACGGAAAACTCATCCGATTTGGCCTTCGCAACTGAAGTTCAAACTCATCCGCTTTGGCCTTCGTCCCTTAGCTCTCCCTAACTTTTGTCCTCCTCGTCTACGCTAAGGGCTGGCTCATCGATCTCGGGGTCAAGAACCCGCAACAGAAGACAGCAAGACTCGAAGGGAGAGAACGATGACGTGATGTTTCAAAGTGTTTCTGCTTCGTGGTGGTGAGTTTCGTACGCTCTTTATCAACATGCTGAGATGGGGATTCAAACCATAAGTTGGAAATGTAGTTGTTTCTACACGTTTAACGTCAACGCAGTTCGCGCATGAATGAAAATATATATATATATATATATTATTTTGCAGTGTATAGAATCCCATCTATATTATTTTTCTCTTCTATTAGATGGGATTCTATGGAACTTCATTCTTTAGAAGAGACCATCAACTTCTCTGAGTTAACTCTTCAGGTAAAAAAAAGTCTTTATATATTGCAATGTAACTGAGCAGAGAGTGTTGTGTTTACTGTATGTAGGCGGAAACTGAGCAGAGACCGCACAAGGTTAGCTTTTACGTTGACAAGAGTAAGGCTCAGGATGTGACTATGGAGCTCTCTCAGCGGTTGGAGAAACGTGGGCTGAGGTTTTGCTTCTTTGATTATGTTATTCTAGTACCGTTTCTCTTATGGTGGTTGTGTTTTGTTTCTAGTTGGATGTGAAAATAATCTACAGTGGAGGCATGGATCTAGATATCTTACCACAAGGTGCTGGAAAGGGACAAGCGCTTGCTTATCTCCTCAAGAAGCTCAAGAGCGAAGGGAAACTCCCTGTGAACACTCTTGCTTGCGGTGACTCCGGGAACGATGCCGAACTCTTTAGCATCCCTGACGTTTACGGCGTCATGGTGAGCAATGCTCAGGAGGAGCTGTTGGAGTGGCATGCTGAGAATGCGAAAGACAACCCGAAGGTGATCCATGCGAAGGAGAGGTGTGCGGGTGGGATTATAGAAGCCGTTGGTGAGGTCAAGCTTGGTCCAAACCTTTCTCCGAGAGACGTCTCTGACTTCTTGGAGTGCAGGGTGGATAATGTCAACCCTGGTCACGAGGTTGTGAAGTTTTTCTTATTTCTTGTCCAATAATATAGATGGTTTTCTCTGCCATGGGTTCATGCTGGACTTGATTAAGATCACAAAGGTTTTCCTTGCAGGAACCTTGTCACGTAAGTTTGATAGTCATCAATAGTTAAGATCATAAAGCTGACCATCTCTGTTTTGCGTTAATCAACGTAAGTTTTCTATATTAGAGTGAACATGGCTGACCAACGGTACATGTGTTTTGATCACCTCTGTGTCAAAGAATCATGTGTTCTGTTTTAGTTTCTGTACAAACTGTTTTCATTAGTCTCAACCGTAAGATCAGAAGTGTCTTCAACAACATATGTGTAATCTTAGAACTTGAGGTGTAGTTTAGTAATATATTAAGTCAGCCAATAAATTAACTCGCGTGAATGGAATGAGATTAGTCGCAAATAAAGAAACAAAGCAAAGAATTAAATGCTCCGTTTTTCTTAAACTCGCTCACAGAGTGACACGTGGATCCGAGCCTTCTCATGCATTCTCACAAAAATCGTTTAAAGAAAGCCTTAAAAATGATTTTCCTTTAATATATAGGGGATACTTTCTAAATTTTTTCTTCTAAAACTCCCATTACATCTGAAGACTGCCTCATATACACACTCATAGATCAAGACACAAATGTGCTTCGGTGTCACAAGATTACTCCGTTCTTGCCTGCCCTCTGATGAGCCATAAAATTATGATAAGTTCAAACGTTACGGTTTCTTTACTTTTCCCGATAAGATAATTCTACAATTTTCAATTCTTGATCCACAACTAGAATCTACGTACATATTGATAAGCATTTTAAGTGGTGCTTGCCTGCTATGCTAATGCTGGTGGATTCACACTTCAAATTGACTACCAAAACCCGACAAAGACCGTATTTAACCACCGGTAATTAATCAACTGAACAAAATTTTTGGCTCAAAGTAAACAAGTGTTAGTGGAGGACTGAGCCTGTTTAACTTTATTACGTTGAGTTGAAGAAGCTATAACCTAAAGCCGTATCCACATTTCAATATGCGTAGGTGATTAGTTATTCCTGTTGGGGTCATGATGAAGCGTATTGGCGATGCAGAGCATACTTGACCACTTCGTAGAAAGAAACCACTATCCCAACGGATGGTCCAGCACGTGCCACCCTTGGACCTATTCCCGTGAACAGTCCTCTCATCCCTCCATCCCTATGTTTTTTTAATATTATATATTGTCATGTCTTTGTTTCAATGCAAAACACTGAGCTTTTACTAAGCAAATAGCAATGGAAGCTTTCAAAACTATACATACCTCCAAACCTCTATGAGTGTCTGTCTTGTCGTCATCCTCATTGCCCTATAAGGGTCCTTCTGAAATTATGTAAAATGATGAGACATTAAGTATAGCGTTGTGATTAAGAATATAGACAAGTTTTCTAGAGGAAGACAGACGTTGCAAAATCAAAAAAAACACACACCTCAATCTGTCTTCTTGTTTTTGCAACGTCAAAAGGACATGTAGTAGCAGCAGCAATACTTCCAGCTACAAAACCAGCGGAGAAGTTTGCACCGAGGATACCTAGAGCGTTTGTATCGTTTCCCACGATTCCAAGAAGCCTCCTCCTCATCTGCAACCAAAGGAGTAGGTTTTGTTGGCTTACAAACACCTCTCTGCATCGTAAAAAAAAGTTTTAAAAATGTCAAGTAGCTTGCTTACTGGCTCTAGAGTCGCCCAGCAGATTGCGGAGAATGGAACATCACGTGCAAGCTGTGCACCCAAGCCTCTCCACAGAACACGATAGTTATGCACTGTCACAATGAACATGTACAAACAAAAGACTCAATAACTAAATAAGAACATGGATTCAAAGTGTCCAACAATGAGTCCATTTCTATGGATTGAGAAGAAATAAAGAAGCAAACTCACAACTATTTTCAAGGTTATTAACAGTCCTGACTTCAGAGACTACACCAACCAGTGTTTTAACAACTCCCGGAGGCTTCATACCGGCTTTCG
Organism: Raphanus sativus; assembly: GCF_000801105.2. Lineage (NCBI taxonomy): Eukaryota > Viridiplantae > Streptophyta > Magnoliopsida > Brassicales > Brassicaceae > Raphanus > Raphanus sativus. The sequence continues at coordinate 8,930,987 of NC_079518.1, read as the reverse complement.
CTTCTTTGAATGCCTAGAGAAAAAATGAATAGCAAAGATCACATTGTCACCTCCTCCAGGACACATTACAGAAACATCAATATGCAGACAAAGCTTTGTACCTGCATACGGGTCCTTGCAAGTTCAATAGGATAGCAAACTGTACAAGCTAAGGATCTCGCCAATGCTCCTGCCACAAGAGGCACAAATATCCTCGTGGCAGGCGCATTCTCCCGAGATAAATCTTCCAGCTTATTGCGAAACATATCATAGAACGGGAGATATATCCCAACCTGTGCAGAAGAAACTCGATGATTTTCGCTGAATCCATAGTCCAATCCAAAACAAACTAATGCAAAATAAAAGGGGCATACATACCATAGGCACAGCTAGGGCAAGACCAGCGTTAGTCCCTCTCCACAGGCGTCCCATCCCCTCCTGTATCAGTTACTGCGTCAGTGAAAAGAGAAATAGGAACGGTTCTATAGCTAGTAGGCGGACACACTCACCTGACGTATGATCTTGGTGAAGACATCAAACGTTCCTTTGTACTGAAAACAATCAGGAGGGCAAATGGAGACAGTACCCTGAACACCAGCGCGTGCACACGAAGGAGAGCATCTCAAGTCTGCAAACATCTAAACACACACATAATAAAAAAAATTAAATTAAATATCGAAAGCATCCACCACCTTTTTAAACAACTATGAAGAATTGAGACACAATAATACCATGTTGGGTCCGAAGAACGCCATGCGACCAATGTCGTAACTGAGAGGGTGAGAGTAAGAAACCCCAGCGGCTTGAGCTTGCAATCGAGTCTGACGAAACAAAAACCAAACAACATAAACAGAGTTTAAAGGATGAAACTTTCAAGCGGTTTGGGAACAAAAGAAGCAACCTTGACGACGTCGAGAGGATTTAGGATAACGGCGGACAAAAACGCAGCTCCCGCGGCGGAGAAAACCCTTTCCGTCAAACCTAGCTTATCCTCCGGCGAGCCCTTTTCCAGATGAGGCAGGGGAAGCGTTTGGGTTTCGAACCCGGTGGTCGAGTCTTTGGTCGGGAAATCAAGGGCTTTTGTCGTTGTCGACGAGGGGATCTCTGAAGCAACCCAGAGATTCTCTGCCTCGCCCATTTCTAGCTTTCTTCTGAATCTACGAAGATATTAGATTTAGATCGATCGAAGACTTTGGAGAAGATGAGATGAGCGACGAAGGGGAGAAAAAATAGCTTTGATTTTTTTTTCCCAGATTCCTTGGAGAAGAGGAATAGAGAAGAGAGAGAGAATAAGGCAAAACTAAAACCCACGAAAAAACCCTAAGGCGTTAAACGCTGCGTTTTGGAAGTTCTTCAAATCACTAAACCGTACCTCGAACCGAACAGAGTTGACCTCTAATTTGGTCGACGGAACTTGTGGAGATGTAAGGGTTTTTAGTAGAAGATATTGCTTTCGTCAATGAGAACGGGTCTTAGACTAAGGCTGTCAGGGATGACTCATCCTATGACATCTTACGATGAGTGTGACGCAAGGCAGGTCCTCCACCATGTATATATTAATTTTGCTATGCTTCTAGAAAAAAAAATTATTTGGTAGTTAAGAGGCCTAAAGAGTGGCAATCCACGTGTCAACAGGTAGGTCGAATACGCTCCTTACATATATGTTTGGTCCACAAAGTGGGTCTATACTCTCGAAGTGTATGGCAGGGTTTATATTGGCACCATACATTATAAGAGAGGTGGTGGTTCATTCAAATATGGGAAGAGGACAGCAAGGTAACGTGTGGAGGAGGGCTTACTCAAACTGGTCTATCTCTAGTTATTCCATTTCAACATGGGCCAAACTCAGTGAGGTTTCCAAATCTATGATGGTCCTTTCTTCATCCATGTTTTGGGGTTAGGCCTTGGATGAAACTGAGTCATTCCTGGAGTTCTATATCACATACATGACTAATGCTGAGAGGTTCTTAACTTTGTAGTTTGCACATTCACAATCATTCATCAAAAATCAAAGAGCTACCTACAGCAACTGTTAATATATACGGTCAAACTATAGAAAGGAACATCAAACAGCTTATAAGATAAGAACTTAAGAGACTGAGCTTCGCAAGATCTAACATAGATAAAAGCATATCATTTGAGTAACCCTACTACAACTTGTTCCCCTTCCTAATCCTTACTCCTTAGAGGCTTATTCAGACAAACCCTTATATACAAAAAAAGACACCAAAGAGGTTGTTGGGCTTAACACACTGCATCAAACTGTTCTGCTTATCTTCAGGTACCAAAACTAAATGAATCCTCATTTCTGCATCTCCTCTGTTTTTGCAAACCTTCCTCGGATCCTCGGCTGACTGTCTGCAAGAGTCTTCCTGCAAGCATACTGCAAGCATACACACCAAAACCAAATTCAGAACTCAGTTCCCAACAAAACAATACATTGAGATACCATACACAACCCTAAGCCATATATCAGGTCTTTACCTTGATTTTACGCCCGAAATTCCTCCTGCTCTTCTTGTCCCTGTATCGAGAAAGCTTCTCACGACGGTCCTCAGAGGTGCAACTGACTATCATCCGATCCAGTTGAGACTGAACTAGACCCGCGTTTCGAGTCCCCAGTGTCTGTCATAAACGAAAACATCCACAAGTGAACTAACCCATATATATGAGATGGTTATATATTATCATTTGAGCTTGTGAAAAGTCACAGCTTCCTCTCAGTCACAACTTTGGAAGGAACCTGTATATCGCTTTCGCTAAAGGCTCTTCTCATTCCATTATCCACTGGAGGGAAGAATCTATGAATCACCGCATCCTCTTGCTGCTGCTGTGGCATATCCATCGATCTCAGGTTCCCCGAGCTCACGCTCTTAGGAACTGCGACATCAGAAACAACAACACCACCACTACTGTCCATTTCCGCCACTAGAGAGACGTTCTCGGCGTCTAGTACATCGGAGAGCAGCGGAGACTCCATGGCTGATTTCACCAAGAGCTCCTCCTGTTCACACTCGTAGAACGCCTTTTCTATAAGCTGCTGGTCGCTCTGCAACGACCCAAGATCGCTGAGTCCGACAATCTCTTGAGAGAGTGGGTCAACGGCTAGCATTGGCTCCTCAATGATGATCGGCTCAGGGGCTTTGAATAGGTCGCTCTCTTCTCCTCCGAAACCATACTCACATGCCTCAACAAGACTGATCTGCTTCAAAAAATCACCAAAAGTGAGAGAGCCAAGACCAAAACTCAAAACACTAAGTTTATTTGGCTTTTTATGGTACAAACACTCAACAGATCTCTTGGGGAGTGGAAAAAGCAAATCTTACTTCTTTATTACAGTCTAAGTGGAACATGATTGTACAAACAAAAAAAAAGACAGAAGTCATTTTGAACACGGAATCTGATTGTCGGAACACACACACAAAAGTTCGTTGTCAAATTGTGTAAGATACATACACCCTTATAAAAAAAGAAAAGGGTCACACTCTCCATTATCACAAACCCTATATCAAGGGGAAGAATAAAGTTGAGTTCTTTCTATAAAGATTAAAGATTCAATCTTTACATCGGCAAAAGAAAGACTCAACCTTTATAAGGCTAAACAAAAAAAAAAGACAGACCGTTTGATCAGAGAGCTTGTAGGGTTTAAAGAGGTCATCGAACTGATGAGTTTCTGGAGAACAGCCCTGCATGAATCGGAACGCTGGCCCTGTATCTGCATACATTTTTCTCCTATCTGCTCTTTTTAATTAATTAGAATCTGTTTTCCTGCAAGTAGAAATAGGAATTTGAGCAGAAGAAGAGAGAGTGTACAAAAATCAATCCCTAAAATATGAAAGAAAAGTAGAGAGGCCAAGTGGGAAGCTTGGAGGAGATACCCTGAAGGAAAGTTCCGTCCTTTGGGTCCCCCTCTGTTTGCCTTTGTGATGTAGAGAGGCCGATCATAAATGTTGAGAGAGAGCAGCTTTGTAGAAAACACTAAATATAAATATACTAATATAGCCGTGCTAATATTATTTTTGTTTATTATAATTTATAAATTTTGATCCGTATAAAGATTATTCTAAAAATGTCAATCTAACTAATTTGATTTACATGAGAAAATACTGCACAAATAATTCTAGTTTCATTTGCTAGTAAATTTGCATAATATTTTAACTCTTGTAAATATGAAGTAAATTTAAAAAAGAAAAGGTAAAAAGAAGAAGAGAGAGAGTAAAGAGAGAAAGTAGATCTCGTTTGAGTTTGAGTTCTCCGGCTGACGACAGTGGGTTTACACAACCATCTCGTCGGTCCGGATTTGTTGTCGTTATATTGTTAATCAGTCTTGTCTTTTCTTTGTTTCGGTGGCGCATCTTCCTTTCGGTGGCCGGTCGATTTTTGTTTCCATCATCGCACCAGATCTATGAAGGTGGATGATCGGCTTAAGTTTCCGCATCGCAGTATTCTTTGGTCGATGGCAGCTTTGTGTTTCTGTGGTTGAAGATTTGTGGTTGATGGTTTGTCGGTTTGGATGAGGTATCGATTAGATCGATTGAAGCTCTCCAATTGTTAGAAGACTTGGGTTGGGTGTGTTTGGTTTCGGGTCACGGATGAGATCTCAAGCTTGGTGATGAAGCTCTCCGGTGACAGAAGCCATGGAAACGATGACGTGATAGCAGGAACCAGTGAATCTCCGTTTAGTATCCCGGCGTTGTGCTCTCGGCGGTGGCAAAGTGGAGGCCGTGTTTCGTGAGCCGTTGATGGAGCTGCAACAATTAGGGTTTCTGCTGTCTAGGGTTTTCATCTTGTGGGTTTTCTCGATTGGGTCTTGTTGTTTTTGGGTCCAATAAATCTGGATTGTAAGAATTGTAACCATGTGGACTGTGGCCTTTTATATATTAAAAATTGATGGAAAAAAAAATATGAAGTAAATTCAAACTCTAAATATTATACTGTAAAAAATAAAACACAGCTATCTCTTAGAACATGTTTATTGAGAATTCTTAGAGTGGAGTTTTTATATTCCGCTAAGAACTATATTCTAAAAACCTCCGATAAACATGTTTAAAAGTGAAGTTGAACAGTATAAATTTTATTGTTATAATATTCATCAAATATAAACAGTCAGTTCCAGTTCAAATCGAGAGAATTTGTATATCTCTTACCCGCAATGACATTGCCCACATTTTCATCTCAATTACATGCAAAGTCGGAGATCTAAAATTTAACATGTACAACATTTCCAACTGATTTGCTCTTTATAAAAGTAGATGGCAAGTTGTAATAACTAACAAGTAATGGTTATTTAGAGAAACTAATGTTGAGATTAGTAGACATTAGCCAGGATGATGATTAATTACTTTTGTAAAGTAAGCTTAACAAATCAATTAAGTCATAACGCTAGGGTTAGTATAGTTTGTGACGTTAGACACTAGAGTAGACAGGCAGCACATGTTTAGTTAGTAGTATGGGTGCCACGTTGTTACTTCTCTCTCTTTGTTTAGTTGTAAATCGCGACAATTAAATTGGTTCTTGGAATAAAATCTCTGGTTGTACTTTTTCAACCAAATTCATATAATCTATCAATTCTTTCATATGCTTCATTGCCCGTGATGTCCATCTTCTCTTATTCATTTTTTTTATATGAGTATAAGAGTATTGAGGGACATGACAAACCTGACATGTTAAAGTTTTCACTTTTCAGAATGGTTCCCGTACGATTAGTAAACAAATTGTTTTAGTTAGTGCTACTAACTCGGTTTCATAACTCGGTTTCATAATCACACTATAATAGTCTCCATGATCTACCTAACTTGCATTCATAACACGTTTTTCTCCGACTAAAATATTTTAGATATTTTTCTTACTCCATCATCGAACTCGAAGGAAGCTTTTGTATTAAGCTAAACAAAACACTCGCAGGAGCCTTATTGGGTCGCTTCCAAGCTCGAATATGGATGGAGACAAGAAAATAAAATTTTATATATATAAACTTTAGCATGTTTTATAAAATGAGTTTTTGCATGGAAGTTGACAGGATATGTAATGAAAAAGAAGGATCGAAATACACAAGGAATTGTCAATTTGTCTCTATCTCAACTTGATGTCTTGATACATCTGCAATGTGATAAATGATGATGTAGAGATTGACTAATACATATGTGTCCTCTACTGTTGTCGTCTCTTTTGAATCATTGAGAACTATGGACATATAGGACCACACCACTAGTTTACATCAAAACTAATTTACACTAAAAACAATGTTTAGTCCTTCAAAAGAATATTCCAGCGACAAGCAAAATATCTCACCGGAGATTATACCGTATACACGTGAAAGGAATCTTTTGCCGTCATATATCTATCTTATTAAAACAGAAACATTTTATTGGACATAACATTTATTTTGTAAGTTTTTAAATTAAATACACCTTTATACTTTATAGTTAAACTTACATTAAATCATTAATGTTTCTTTCTTTATATTACTATCTATGTTTCCAAACAATATATTTATTTCTATATACTACTATCAATGTTTCCAACAATATGTTTTTTTATACTACTATCAATGTTTCCAAACAATACAATAATTAATCTTAGTTATGTTATCTCTATCATTTTCTTTTTAAAATTTTATAGAAACGTCATAATTTCATAAATTTTAAAATAATGAACTTTAAAATTTGGAGTATAAGATTACAAATTATGAAATTATTACAATTTAAATCAAATTAGATTACATATCGGTCATCCAACAGTTCAATCGGTTAATCTCGGGTTTTAGTAATTTTTTTAATATGAATATTTTAAAAACCTAAATTGAATTGTCAGATCTCCGAATTAACCAGTATAATCACAATCGGGTTGAAGTTAAAAACATTGATTTAAATGCAAAAATATTTTAAATACACACTTTTAAAAATTACCAAAATATTTGTTAAGTTATTAGTGAAATTTTTCATCGTAAAATATTCCGCGCTTCCAAAGCGCGGGTCAAGATCTAGTTTTTCGTTATAGAACAACATATGATTATGAATTGTTGATAGAATTTGACAAAAATGTTTAACAGATTAATTACATATTGTAAATGTAGTAAAAAACCTAAAATGATGTAAACAAACAATTGGGGGTGTAGCTCATATGGTAGAGCGCTCGCTTCGCATGCGAGAGGCACGGGGTTCGATTCCCCGCACCTCCATTTTGAATTCTAAAGGTAAGGTTAATCAAATCATATGAAATCTCTATTTTACACTAAGCTAATTTAATTATTCATCGTTATCTTTTTTTCCATTTAGATCATATCTCCAATCTCCATGTAGGTAAATGAATCTTAAGATTTGAGCACTGAACCTCAAGACTACCCAACAAATGAATATTATAACTTTGATATCATCAAACACAATTCAATCAAGAAATGTTTTTACATACATACATTGAACTTCTCAAAGAGGGAAACAAAAAGAAGAAGAAAGAATGATATCATGAAGAAGAAAGCCATGTTTCTTTGGATGATGAGACCTGTCGTTGCTGTCTCTTACTTTCCTGTGGCTATCTCTGATGCTTCTTGGTGTTCCTTCCCATGTTAGCTTCCTCCCACTACCCCTCCCACTTCTAAACTGTAGCTATAACTCCTCGCTTCTTCCTCAGGAACGCCATGGACACCGGACCCATCCCGAGCTGGAACGCCTCGAAATGGAGGCAGAAGAAGTATTCCCCAAAACATTGAAACATCTGAAACCAACACAAGATGAGACCTGTTAACTTTTGATGTCGGAATCATGTTTTCGCTACGGAACAAGGATGCCTCCTCACAGTAAGCATCCAAGTAGCGTTCTCTACTTCGCGAGGGTTGGACTTGACGTAGCGGTGGTTAAAAGAGGAGCCAGCGTGCATGTCAACTCTTTTTTTTCTTCGTGGAATCGCAGGAAAAAGAAAATTCCTTTCTTTCAGAGAGGGAAAGAACAGAGCACTTTGCTTTAACCACTTTTGGGAGTCTTTGAGAGTGGATTCGATTATAAAAACACGACAAAGATAGAAAAGGGGGAAGGAAGATTGTAAGACAGATCGGCCCTGATTCTGACCCGACCCGATCTGACCCGACACTCTTTCGTCACCGTTTCTAGGAAAACTCGGGTGCTTTTCTTCGTTGGTGGCCTCTGTGATCTCTGAAATTGAGACAGATCAAAACATGCAAAAGGCTTCCTCTCATTGGAATTTGAATCCGAACGGTTATCTCTTCAACCCAACCAACTGGCTACAGCCATCACAACTAATTGGATTCAAAACCAGTGGGGACGTAACAGATGTCCGCTAATGTTCTCTAAGACCTCATCATTTTCATATGTACTTATAGCTTTGTGTCTAATTTTCTCTCAAGTGGTTCTATGGTCTAGCGGTTAGGACATTGGACTCTGAATCCAGTAACCCGAGTTCAATTCTCGGTAGAACCTTCTTTTTTTCTCCAAATAATCTCTTTTTTAATTTTCTCTACATTTATAATTTTGTGCTTCCCCGTGACAAAAAAAAAAAAAAAAAAAAAAAAAAAAAAAAAAAAAAAAAAAAAAGTGCTTCCTACACTAGCAATAAAGGTTTAACATATAAAACACACACAAAAAGTTTAACAAAGATGAGAAATTCAGAAGAATCAGAACCATACCATCACAATTTAAAAACACAAAAAAAGTTTAACAAAGATGAGAGATTCGGAACCATACCATCACAATTTTTATGATTAGTTTTAAATCTTAATATTTTAGCTCTATTATGTTCTTTAACTGATAAACAAATTTTGTTGTTGTTAATATATGAAACGAAACTGATTCTTATTGATAACATTTTGCTTACAGAGAAACAAAACAAGTTCGTGTAGAAACACACATTAAAGACTTGGAACATAAGTAAAAGATGGGTAACTCTGTTTATTTGCTTTGAAAAAAAAAAACTATTCTGCAATCTTGAAATCACTCCTTTGCAACGTTATGAAACTCATACTTCTCAAGCAGATCTCTAACGTGTTGGCTTGCAATGCAAGAAAACGCAGACGCCCCAATCGCTATTCCGGTGTATACAGCCACAGTCTTGAGTTTATCCATCTCGAAAGCGTGAGCTTTGCCCAAAGAGAGGGTGATGACGCAGAGCAGGGACGCGGCAACGAAAACCGCAGCTTCATAGTATCTATCGTCTGTTATTTTGAAAGAAAATCCGTAGAAGAGAGGAGGGATCACACCGAAAAAGATGAAGGAGACCACAACAACGATGCAATGGAGTTTGGCATTGTCTTTGTTTCCAAGCAATTGCTTGTGTGGATCTATTTTTTCCTTCATATCTGCCACATTATCAGTGTTCCCATGTGGAAGGAAGGGTGTATAGTTTACAAGTCCATAGAGCTGCCAAAAATATGTTCCCCTTTTGGTTAAAATCAAACTTGAATGAAGCTCATGAGAGAAAAACAGAGGAGGTGCTCTCTCCTACTCTGTTTACCATGGAAAACAGAGTACTCTGTTTTCTCAGTAACCTGAATTACAAGTATGAAACTTTTTTTTCAGGAGAAGGAGGGGAAACAAAACTACTTACGTTGTAAATGATTAGAAAGAGGCCACTGAATAAATTGGCTAGCCCCAAGGCCATAACGTTGACTGCACGTAAAAGGACAATATTTAGGTTTGAATTTTTGAGATTTATGAAGAAACTCATATGTCAGGATTTTTGTGTGTTCATCATGTGTACTTACCAGTCGAAGTACCGGAGGCAGCAGCGGAGGATACAACACCGAAGCTTGTGATGGACTGGATTAGACCACCGTACACAATACTCTTCAAGATGTCCAGCTCTGTTTGTAAGACATTGTGAACTGGAACCACAATATGTTGCCGCAAAATGCCTAGAAGTTTGGCGAATATTGTAGGTGGAGAGAAGACAGATGGAGGGATCTCTGCCTCTGAACCATTTGTTTTGTTGCCTGGAGTAGACAGACCATCAATCTGTGAAGCTACACTTTCTTTACCTCCAAGAACCTCTTTTTCAACTTCTTGAAAACATTTAAAGAACATAAAAAAAAAAGGAAGGGAGAGTCAGAGAAAGGGTGAGAGAATCATATAATAATAGAAAGCAATGAGAGAAAGAATGTAGGAAGGACCTGGTTTAGTCGTAGATTCTTCTTGATCTTTACCAATTTGTTTTTGTGTCGCACTTGGCAAATCTGCCTTGGTTTCAACAGTTTCCACTTTTGTTGTCTTGGTCTTGGACATGGAAGGCCAGCACAGAGCCAAAACGGCAAGTAGCAGCAACGAGATAACAAAAAGGATCCTGTTAGTCGCAAAATCTTTGACCCAGTAGAAGTTTATCCAGCTTCCTTTGGTCTCTGTCGGTGGTGGAGACGGCCAAGTAGGTTTATCGTCTGCTACAACACCAGGACCATGTGGTATCAGATTACCATCAATCTCTATAACATCTTCTGTAACCTTCTGTGGATCTGGGATGTCAATTGCTAAACTTCCGTTGGTCGTATGTGCCGTGGGGGGTGGTAGTGGCGACGGAGATAGCGGTGGGGAAGAAGGTGGGGCCCACAGAAGAACAAGTGCTGATAGCAAAAGCAGAACCACTCCCAATACGAACCGGAGCCAGTCCGGTACATGTTTCTTGGTTGTTTTGTTTTCGGCACTTGGAGCTGGCCCATCTGTAGTTTGACCTACAAGAATCAATCGATCAAATATATAAAAGATTAAGATCATGTTCTGTTTTTTATATTTGGATGTAGCAGTGTCTAAGTGCAAATTATACATCTAAACTCTGTAGTTTCTAAATTTTTTGCATCCATATGGATTCAATAGTGTCCAAACGAAATATATTTGAACATTCCATATACCCCGTCTAGATACAAAAACGAACATAACTTAATCTAGACCTATAAACACATACATACCTTGGGTGGTGGTGCTATAGAACCACGGGAGGTAGATGAAAGGGTACTTGAAGTACATAACGATAACTAGGGCTGGGCGTTCGGGTACCCATTCGGGTTTCGTTCAGTCCATTCGGGTTTTGGGTTTCGGGTTTTCGGGGTCAAAGATTTCAGCCCCATTCGGATATTTCTAAATTTCGGTTCGGGTTCGGTTTGGATCTTTGCGGGTTCGGTTCGGGTTCGGATAACCCATTTAAAATATTTTAAAATTTTCAAAATTCATTATATACTTTAAATTTTCAAAATCTATAAGAAATATAATATACTAGGTGATTTTCCCGTGCTCATGCACGGGTATAAATATTATAAAATAAATATATTATAATAACTGATTGCTATATACTTTAATTTTAAATTAATTTATAATTTATGCATAATTTATATTAATAATATTACATTACTTTAATTAGATATATGATTTTAGATATGTTATATCTAGTCAATTTTTTTACAGCCGATTTAGTTATCATTTAGGTATATTGAACTGCATTTATTTCTCTGAATTTAACTATAATATGTTTTATTATAAATATATTAATATATAATATATAATATTATATAATATTATATGTTTTATGTTTTAGGTCGGAGTAATTAATATATAAACAATTTATATATATAATTAAGTTAAATCAAATTAATTTTTTATTTATCGTTTAAAGTTTAAATGTGCATGCATGATCATAATATTTATCAAAGTATATGTTCATTTTTACAAAATATATATAAAAAGTTACATACATAAGTAACTGATACATTTATGGAAACTCATGAACACATATCAATATTTATAATAACTAAAATATTTTATAAATTCTAAATAACTTTATGTCTTAGATTTATTGTGATTATATTTGAGAAATCATAATATATAAGTAAAATATAATTTATAAATATTTTTGTTGTAATTGAAAGATATTAAATTCAACTAAATATATGAAAAATAAATAAAACATTTCAATAATACTAATTATAAACTATTTTTAGTCAATTAAACATATATGAGTTTATGTGACTTAATTATTTTATGTACTCATCTAAGAAATCAGATAGATGTATCAAAATATTTCTATTACTTTGAAAAAGTATAAATTTTTATTGTTTAAAATTATGTTTTAAAATAAATAATATTTCTTTTTCTAATATCAAAATTGTCTTTCTGAAATTTGTTTTTATGAAATCATATTATATACAAAAATTTTTTTCATCTAAGAAGCAATAGATATAAAGCAAATATTTTACTACTTCAAAATTATATTTTATGTTATTTAAAAATATTTTTAAAATAGAATATTACTATCTTGTGAAATTTCCTTTTTAATGAAATCATATTATTTATACTTATATTTTCGTTTTTAAATTCAATTTTTAAGATTTATAAATATTTCCTATTTTAATATATATGTTATATGATTTTTTTTAAAGGAAACTAAATAAAAAATATTTAAGTGTAATATTTTCAATTCATTAAGGGTATCAATGTAATCAACCATCGTGAGAGTTAACGTGAGCGCGACACATAAGAAACTGACTTCTCAAATAATATTATAGAGATATTATATATACATATATATATTTTGATTTTTAAAAATTTATAAATGTTTCTTTTTTAATATATATATTTATGGAAAATTTTAAAAAGGAAACTAAATAAAAAACAATAATAGTATTTAAATGTAATATTTTAATTCATTAAGGGTATCAATGTAATCAACCATCGTGAGAGTTAACGTGAGCGCGACACATAGGAAACTGACTTCTCAAATAATATTAAAGAGATTACATATAAATTTTCATAACATATATGTCAAAATACCTTAATTTAACATATAAATTGGTTTTCTTTGAATATTTGGATAAAGAATCAATAGATATTTAACTTTTTTGGGGTTTTCAGTATACTTTAGCTATTTTAAACATTTACTTTTGACTATTTGCATATATTTTCCGAGTATTTTAGAAAACTTAAAGGTATCTTATATATTTTTAATATTTTTAATATACATTACATATAAAAATAATGTATATATTTAAGTATATAAATTTATTTCGGATACATTCGGGTATCCAAAATATTTCGGTTCGGATCGGGTTCGGTTTCGGTTCTTTAAATACCGAAATTTTGAATCCGTTCGAATATTTAATCAATTTTGGTTCGGGTTCGATGCTACTTTTTCGGATCGGGTTTGGTTCGGTTTTTCGGGTTCGGATTTTTTTGCCAGCCCTAACGATAACAAACGACAATATGAATTTTTCATTGTTGTATGGAAACTTCTCTTTTCCCTTTTCAGATATTTCAACAGTTCTGGTGATGTTGTGAGTGCAGTTTGGACAGTAGAGATCATGAGTCTTTCGCATTCGTATCTCCTTCAGCAAATCCTTTGGGTTTTTCTTGTCTTCCACGTTAGTCCTCGAACTTCCCTTAGCTTCTTTCTCCATTGGCTTCTCTTCTCTATTTGCCTACACTTCAGTTTTGGCATCAGATCCATTGCTGTTGCTGTTTGTTCCTACAGACAGTATAACAAAGACTGGACTCGATAAAATACTAATTTTGCCTTTTAACACTTTCTTGATTCCGAGTGTTCAAAAGAATGTTGTTGTATTATGTAATGTATCTTATAGTTTTCTTGCGTCTTCAATTACACATTGTGACAACAGTGTCTCTCAAATTAACGTATGCTACTCCACTATTCTCTTTTTAATCTACAACCATGCATGCAAAATGCGATATGAACGTTGGGTCCGGATGAATAACCAAGGCATTATGCTATACATGGTTCACTATCGCCTCAGATATTAATTTCAAATACTTTTGTTTTTGTATAATTTCGACCAATAACAAAATGTACAGTCCACAGATATAAGTTTCATAATCAAAAAAAAAAAAGAGTTTCATACTCAATATATCAAAAACAATGTAATGTAGACTTAAAAAAATTAAAACAAGTGAATATATAATTTCAAGATGGATGGGTTTTTACTTTTTAGAATGAAAAAAAAAACAACGGTGTTGTTAGATTAGTGTTGTTAAATTAAAACCTGTTCCACTATCTGTCACTTTTAGTGGAGGACCATCGGTTGGGGCTGGTTGTACCTCAGCCGAGGGAAGATCTGCAGGAGTGGAACTGTCTCCTATCTCTCTATCGTTTTGGTCCATTTGAAGACGTTGATGAGTTGATGATGAATTGATGATAAAGGAAAGGAAGAAACGACACTTATTTATATGCTCACGAGTCACGACTTGCTTTGCTTCCAATCTATAATATATATATATGCTTAATTTTTATCGTATTCTGAATCCAGCATTGCTGAAATCAGCATTGCTGATGTATTACTTCTCAAAACATGTTTTGTTATATGTTGATGTTTTTATTTTCTACAAAGATGGGGGTGATTATGACAAAAGAAGAAGTAGAGGACACTTAGTATTTAATTATATGGTCACAACTTGCTTCATATTTCTATTTTTTCTTAAGTTTGAAAACTATATTTTTAAAACAATTATGTATAGATACATATATATATATATATATATATATATATATATATATATATATATATATATATATGTTGATCTATCATTTACTATGTGATTTTTTCATTGTTGTGTTCTTTTAATCTACCATGAGTTCAGACAATGACAATGATGGTTTGATGATGATGACAAAGGAAGTACTAGAGGAGACTTACTTATTTTCTCATGATTTGCATCGTATCTCTACATATTACGTTTTTTATTTTATCGTAGTTTGATATATTATTTCTCTACCATGTATTTTTTCGTAGTCGTATTTGTTATGAGAAAATAACAAACTATTTATCTGTTCACAACTATCTCTATATACTTTCTAGATAATTCATCAACTTGCATCTTGAATTTGGTTACAAATTCGAAATAATTATTTCTATAATAACTTCTAGTATTTTGAAATATAACTAGTCACCAGGGCTGACCTTTAAATTTAGGAGACCATAACCGATTTTTAAAATTGTAAACTAATATTTTATACAAATTTGGAAGCCTAAATTATTTTTTTGGAAGCCTATATTTATATAGGTCTTTTAAAAAATTTTGAGGATCTAACACTAATGTTTTATTAGGTTTGGCTCAGAATCAATCATGATAGTTACCTATAAATGTAAAAATAATAATTTAATCCATAATTAACTAGTAACTGGAACTTCAAAAAGTATGTTAAAAATGGAACTTCAAAAAGGAAAAAACAAGAAGCCGTGCATGGTTAGTGGTGGACACTTTACCCGATATCCGAACCCATATCCGAGTCCAATCCAAAAAATTTAAACGGGTATTGATTTAGGAGAGATTGTATATCCAAATCCGAACAGGTAATATCCGAACCCGAATGGATATCTGAAGATAATCGAACATATGTATACATATCTTTATATTTTTAGTTTACATCTCTCATTTTATTTAAAATATTTATATTAATGTTACACATGCTTTAAGATTATATAATATACATATAATTACGGAGGAAATAATTTGATCTATACTATTAAAGTAAAATACCTAATAGCTTTTTGCCACTGATTTTTTGAGTTATTTACGACCAAATGCCACTGCCTTCCTTTCTTTTTTTAAAAAAAAAATCGTCCATTTACAAAGCCCAAAACATAATTCCAATGAAATCTAAACAAGCCCATCACAAAATATATCATCTGCTTATTCAATTAAATACCCCAGCCCATACTAATTCTAATCCCAGCCCATCACCAAATATATCATCTCATTTACCTTGAATCTCTTCTCCTTCAAATGTTTGTCTTGCAAAACTTTTTCAAATCCTATACCTAAAATGGAACATTTTAGTAAAAACGAAATATAAATTTCCTACATACATTATCATAATATAATAAGACGATGATATATATATATAGATATATGTATTTCTTCCATTTATTTCCTACATTATCATAACAATTATCATAAAAGCGAAATATAAAAAAATGTACTCCTATTTTCATAAACCAAGATACCAAAATTAAATTAATTGTACTCCTATATTTTAGGATCTATTGCGACATTTAATCGATTTGCTTCATATTTATTGCCTAAAATCACGTTTCAAATCAATGTAAAACCAAATATATAAGTAAAACATATTTAAGCTACTCCTACATTTTAGCAAGTATCAATAATAATATTGATTTCTCTATTTCAAAGATATCAAACGAGAGCTGCAAGTTATTTATTGCCTAAAATCACGTTTCAAATCAATGTAAAACCAAATCTATAAGTAAAACATATTTAAGCTACTCCTACATTTTAGCAAGTATCAATAATAATATTGATTTCTCTATTTCAAAGATATCAAACGAGAGCTGCAAGTTATTTATTGCCTAAAATCACGCTTCAAATCAATGTAAAACCAAATCTATAAGTAAAACATATTTAAGCTACTCCTATATTTTAGCAAGTATCAATAATAATATTGATTTCCAAGCATCGATTTTAAATGTGGAAGTTATGATTTGCCTATAATCACCTTTGAAATCAATGTAAAACCAAATATTTAAAGAAAACCATGATGAGATCTCGCCAATATATATTTCGTTTTAAATCAGTTTCTATATTTTGTTTGGAAATAACTACTCACGCCTATAATATAGGTAACTACAATAACTACGATTAATGAATTAATAAATACTATTAACTATAGATTATTCTCCAAGTTTTCTAAAACCCTAAACACTCCACCGAACCCTCCTCCTATTATAAATAACGACGTCTTCATGGCACAAACTCATACTGTCAAACAAAAAATGCCTCCTAAAATCGCAATCAAACCATTCTCATCACCTAATGAATCAAAAATCCCCATCATCGAGTTGAAACCTAAGCACACTACTAAGATGGTTCATGTCAAAGTTCTACATTCGTACAGACAAAACATTCAACCAGGGGGTGAAACAATGGAATTCGTTCTGGCTGATGAAAGTGTAAGAATTTATTCATTTTTTTCAATCTTATGTTTTATTTGTTTATTTATCTATCTTTTATGAACTCTCGGTTATTGTTGTATCATTGGAAGGGCCATAAAATTCATGCAACTTGCAAAAAGACTTACATTGAGAGTAAAGCCAGTGATCTTCTGGTTGGAGTGTGGCGCAACATCCGCAACTTTCATGTTAGGCCTGCAGGAGGAGCTTACCGCACAACCAATAACCCCTGCAAGATTGTATTTAATCAATCTACTGTCGTTACTCGGTCCAGTTTCGTGAATGATGATTTGTATCTTAACTTGATTGATTTCCAGACAGTTCTATCCGGAACACTTGATGAAAAGTTTCTAATTGGTAAATAAATACGAGTTTTGCAAGCTATTATATTTTTATGTACTTGCTTTCGATCCTAAGATTTTATAACTCATTTTAAAAACAGATGTGATTGGTCAAGTCTTAGATTGTGGTGATGTCGACACCATTATGTGTTCTGGGGGGAACCAAAAAAAAAAATTGGAGTTCATCCTAAGAGACGTCAAGTAAGTTTTCCGTCACTTCTAAAACCAATATTCCATAAAGTATAGATTCGAACTAACCTGGGCTTCTGACTTGCGCCATAGTGATTCAAGAATACCATGCTGCGTATGGGGAAACCTCTGCGATATCCTCCATTCTGCCTGCAATCAAGACGATGAAATGATTACTTTGCTTTTCAGATTTGCTAAACTTGGAAAGTTTAGAGGTACAATCACACATCCTAACACTTTCATGATAATCAAGATTTTCTAATGCACTGCTGAGCGGTTAAAAATACAGGAGAACTACAAATCTCCAATTCCTTTGATGCTTCTCAAATGGTATTCAATCCTGCCATCCCCGAGGCAGAAGCATTTAAAGA
This sequence comes from Raphanus sativus, assembly GCF_000801105.2. NCBI lineage: Eukaryota > Viridiplantae > Streptophyta > Magnoliopsida > Brassicales > Brassicaceae > Raphanus > Raphanus sativus. The sequence continues at coordinate 8,913,201 of NC_079518.1, read as the reverse complement.
CTTGTAAGAGCATAATCCTTTGCTTATTTTACAGTTTCTATATGGTGTCGAAATACATGAACCACCACTATTATTAGATCTGTTTTTATCAGGGACAATGGTGATGACACAACTCTGATTACATTCGAAAGTAATGAGGGGAGTCAAGAGGACAACAACAAGAAACTAGCTAATCCATTCAAGCGGGGAATGCGTGATAAGTGGTTGCAGGAGCCCGCTAAGAACATCCAAGAAATGATAGCATCAACTCAGGTAAACAGTTTTAAATACTTTAACTAAAACATATATAATTCAAGTGAATAACTATTTTTAATCGATCACTTGTGTAGGTTGGTAAATGTTTGGTCACTTGCACAGTCTATGCAATTGATATGGACTGGTCCTGGTATTACTTTGGTTGTGATGCATGCCAAAAGAGAGTGGTCAAAACCGGAACTATGAGTAAGAAAGAAAAAGGAACCACTGTAACCACTCATATTTGGTGGTGTGAGACATGCGACGACAATGTGTTCAAAGTCTCACCAAGGTATGATTCTAGAAATTTGCTTTAGATTCTGACCCTGGAAAGACTAAGGATTGATTAGTTACAAAAGTCTCACATAATTTATGTCTGTATAATTTTATAGGTTTTGGCTTCACTTGATGGTCCAAGATGAATCAGGTGTGTCCAAAGTAATGATCCTAGACAAGGTGGCTAATGGGATAGTTCCTGAGACTCCTCTCAAACTTTTGAATGGTTGCTGGGATGAGGTAATTTATAAACATTTATGTTTTAAATATTCATGTCATTGTACTGCATAGGGAAACTAATTTATATTATCTATTTTGCTAGCTTGAAGACTCAGTCTTAATACCAGATGCTATTATGGATTTGATTGGAAAAAGTTTCACTTTGGGGGTCTATGTTGAGAAGGATAACGTGCAATATGGTGGTGAGATATTCAAAGTCGGAAAAGTCTACAAGGACAGAATGAATTTCTTAACTGGATCGGTCACACCATCTCACTCTGATAAAACGTTGACAATAACCAGTGGTGATAAGGTACACATGTTATTGAACGTGGTTCTTTTTACGTTAAGATTTTTCTGAGATTCTAATATAAACTGACATGAAAATCTATGTTTTTATATAGGATTCTGTTTACTTAACTGATAGCCAAGAACTTAACTATTCTGAGTCCACACCATCCAGTAAGAGAAAAGAAGAGGAGGCTAATTCTCTGCCTGACATCAGTTCAACATCAAAGAAACCATGCTTAATGACAGTTAAGGTTGAGAAGGGGGAAGAAGCTATTAAGAAACATGCCTAAGTTTGAAAGAAGACTACTCTTGATTGGAAGTGCTGCATCTTATTTGAGTTTTTGCTTATTTTATAATTTATTTGGGATTTGTGCGATTTGAGTTTTTTTTACTATGTTATGGTTTTGCATCTTTTATCATTTATGTTGGATTTGTGTTTTTTTCAATAAGGTTATTTAGACTAATTCATTATTTTCATATATTTTAGTTTTAAATTCCGTTTGAAATAAATCATTTGATGTAAACTACAATATAATTGCCCGAAAAAAAAACATAGTAAAATGAAAATATCATCTGGTCTATTCTAGAAACTACCAGATTCAGTTCGAAGGCATATTACTACAATTGAAAGGGAGAAAATTAACTTACTTCGGCTCTTATTGCTTTTCAGACCATCTCTCATTCCCATGTCCTTGAATTTAGTAACTGCTTATGTCTCTAATGACTCTCGAACATCACCATAATATTGTGTACTTTGCCTTGCATCAAAAAAATATTATTTATAAATTAATTTCCTATGTTTGTCTGCCAAATAATAAATATTGATCATTTAAATCAACCAAAATATTTGACAAGATAATTCACGATTTTAGAACATATTTTGTTTTCTATGTTTAACTACTCAACTAATTGGAAAACCTACACATCACAACTTCTGCCGTAATTTTCAGTGTAGAAAATTACAATGACAAACACGAACAAAGAGTTCCCTCCAGGATCTGGAGATTTGATAAACACGCAAGAAAGAAAAAGGAAGAGAAGATCGAAGAACAATGAATCAGAGAATACACAGCCCTGTCGTTCTAACTATACCAACAGTTTGACTTCAGTTCCTCTTAGCAAAGCTTTTGGAAGGGTTCTAACTGATATCTCCAATATACATTCTAAGATTCCATATTCGAGTCTTTCAGTTCGAGACAACCCTACTAATGGTTTACTCCTTCCCGATTACATCTTTGTCACCAACGATTTAATTTTTTTTGACCCGCCTGAGTTCTAAATCTATGCTTTTTCTTTTACAGATAATGGTCAAGATGACAATGCACCAGGAAAAAAAATGAAGATGGATTCATATAAATCGATGTGTAAGACCACACTCTAATCTGTCGTTATATTCAATTTTAAAGCCTATTTCTAATTTATTTATTTGATTCAAATTAGCACAATCAAGCAATCAAACAACTGTAAGCAACATCGTTGGAGGATCTAACAGTGTTTCAACAACTCTAAAGAGAAAGAGAGCACCTGTCTTTGTTGACACTTTCCCTACACTGTCTACTTCCAGTAAGAAACGATCTGCGAAATCAGGGATTTTATCTGATATTACCAATAGCTTTCCTACTCCAAGTACCTTGCCTTTGAATCGTTCAACACCTTCTACAAGTGGTTCATGTATTTCAAAGATATCAACCGAGGGTAACTCCTTTAAATATACATCTTTTCACATCTTTTAAGCTATTTCTACTATCTATGATTGGTTCTTTTTACTAATGTGTGTTTGCTTTTTGAAACAAAGTAAAAGGAAAGGTAGATGCTGGAGTAAACAGGTCGAAGCTTATGAAAAAGACCAAGAGTTGTCAGAAAACATTGGAACGACAATTTGAAAGTTGTCTAGATGATAATTCTGAAAGTGAGGTTGATGAGGATCAAGCTTACCAGAGCGGCTATGGAGGTCTAAACGGAGTTTTATACCTATGTTGTTTTTATTTTCTATTTTAAATAGAGGCTAATAACCTATTTTTGCAATCTGTTTTTAAATTACCAGAAGAGTCTGCATCGGAAACAGAACAAGTGTACGACTGCAGTAGCGAAGAAAGTGACACAAGCGATTCTGATACTATAAGCTGTGACCCTCTTTTATCTACACATACTGATACAAAGACAGCTTCGTCACGTACTCGGATGACCAAAGCTACATCTTCTCGGAAACAATTTGGTACTCAGTTTGTACAATCACCTAACAGAAATATTTTCATGTTATTTTGTTAAGCAGGCTAAATATTTTTCGTTTTTCTAAACAGGTTATATTGATGACGGTGATCCTACTTTCAAATGTGGGCATTGTGGAGCTATTATGTGGTATGGTGAAAGGCTAAACAACAAAAAAAATACCCGTAAACCCAAATTTGCTCTTTGTTGTGGTCAAGGACAAGTTCAACTACCACTGCTAAAGGATTCACCGGCTGCATTGAAACAATTACTTTATGGCAATGATGCAAAAAGCATATATTTCAGAGATAACATTCGCCAGTTAAATATGGTTTTCTCTTTTACATCGCTTGGTGGTAAATGCGACCGTTCAGTTCCAAAAGGATGTGGTCCTCTAAAAATGTTTGTACTTCAAGGAGAGAACTATCATTTGATGGGTAGTTTGAAACCTCCTCCAGGAAGCCCTCCTAAGTTTGGACAACTCTATATTGTCGACACACAAAATGAAGTGTCCAACCGTGCTTCTATAATTGGGTACGAATTTTGCTCACATTTGGATAGATTTTGGTTTCATTTTTAATAAATAGGTACATTATGAATTATTTTTATGTCTTTGCAGAAAGTACAAGAAATCTGCGGAAACATCTAAGAAGGAGTCAATTCGGAAACAAGTTATTGAGACTCTTTTGAAGATGCTAAATGAGGTCAATCCATATGTCCATCAATTTAGATCAGCAAAGGATAGATTTGACACGAATCCCGACGAATCATTCCATATGCGCATTATTAGCAGTCGTGCAAAAGATGGTAGGACATATGACACTCCTACAGCATCGGAGGTTGCAGCATTAATTCCGGGTGATTTCAATTTGGACATGGATAAAAGAGATATAGTGCTGCAAGAGAAACAAACTGGCTTCCTAAAGAGGATTAGCGAGATTCACCCTTCTTACTTGGCTCTTCAATACCCTCTGATATTTACTTATGGTGAAGATGGTTTCAGACTCGGTATACAAAAGAGACAGACAGCGGCTGCTGCTAAATTAAAGAGGAAGACTATTAGTATGAGGCAATGGTATGCATTTCGTCTACAAGAAAGGGAGAATGAGTGTCATACACTTCTGCATTCTAAACGTTTGTTTCAGCAGTTTTTGGTTGATTCTTATACTTCCATCGAGTCTAACAGGCTTTGCTATCTGAAGATGAACCAAAAAAGCCTTCGATCTGATTCATATGACTCTATACAGCAGGCTGGAAATGCAGGAAAGAAGGATTTGAATGACCAAGGAGAGCGTTTTTTGCTACCAGCCTCATTCACAGGAGGACCAAGATACATGAAGAACAACTACATGGATGCAATGGCTATATGCAAGTATTTTGGGTTTCCTGATTTGTTTATAACATTCACCTGCAATCCTAAATGGCCAGAAATAACCAGGTATCTACAAAAGAGGAATCTTATTGCTGATGACAGACCTGATATTATTGGAAGGATTTTCAAAATCAAACTTGACGCTCTCATGACTGATTTAACGGATAAAGAGCTGCTGGGGAAGACAGTCTCATGTGAGTAATTCTTTTTTCTTTGTACCGTGTGTTTTAAGTGCTTTAACTGTCACTAATGTATTTTTTTTTATAAATAATTTCAGCAATGTACACTGTTGAGTGGCAGAAACGTGGTCTACCGCATGCACATATTCTGTTGTTCATGCATTCTTCTTCTAAATTTCCTACCACTGATGAAATTGACAAGGTTATATCTGCTGAGATTCCAGATAAGGACAAAGAACCAGAGCTTTACGACATTATCAAAGATATGATGATTCATGGTCCATGTGGAGCAGTTAACATGAATTCGCCATGCATGGAAAATGGATTATGTTCGAAGATGTATCCTAAATCTTATGCTGATGTAACTACTGTCAACAAAGAAGGGTTTCCTGTGTATAGAAGACGAGAACAAGCAGATAGATTTGTTGAAAAAAAAGGTTTCAAGTGTGACAACAGATATGTGATTCCATACAACAAGGATTTGGCTCTTCGTTTTCGTGCTCACATTAATGTGGAGTGGTGCAATCAGACAGGTTCAATAAAATACTTATTCAAATATATTAACAAAGGGCAGGACCGTGCCACCATTGTTGTTGAGCCACCAGAAAAAGGACCTGCCGACCAGAGTATTAGGACCAATGGTCTGGCGAATAAGAAGAAAAAAAATGAAATCAAAGACTTCTTCAACTGCAGGTATTATTGTGTAATCGATGTATACATTTTAATCAGTTTTGGTTTATCTTATATTATCCTTATCATCTTTGCTTATTATAAATTGTTCAGATATGTGTCAGCCTGTGAAGGTGCTTGGAGGAATTTTATGTTTTCAATTCACTACAGATCAACACCAGTAGAAAGATTGCAGTGGCATCTTGAAGGAAAACAAATCATTATTTTCAAAGATGATGATACGTGGGAAGAAGTAACTAGCCGGAAGTCTATTGAAAATACCATGTTTTTGGGTTGGTTTGAATTGAACAAGATCAGTGCTCGAGCTCGGACACTCACTTTAGCTGAAATTCCAAATTGGTTTACTTGGAATAAGAAAGACAGGCGATTTCATGATAGGAAGAAAGGATTCAGCATCGGGAGAATCAATTATGCACCACGTGAGATTGAAGACGCATTCTACTGCCGTGTGTTGCTTAACATTGTCAGAGGTCCAACATGTTATGAAGATATTAAGACGTTTCGAGGGGTTGAGTATCCTTCATACAAGGAGACATGTTTTGCAATGGGACTGTTAGAAGATGATCTAGAATATATTGAAGACCTCAAAAGAGCAAGTTTTACTGGTTCTGCATGTGAAATGCGTCAAGCTTTTGTTATCATGCTCATGTCTAATACTTTGTCAAATCCAGAAGTCGTTTGGGAAGAGAGTTGGGAGTTTCTTTCTGAAGACATTGAACATAAGAGAAGAAAGCTCTTACATAGACCAGGTACGATCTGTCTAAATTTTAAAGCTATTACAGTAAGACTTCTGGCAATATAGTTTTACGAAGTGTTACTAATTTTTCTTTTATTGTGTTGTATGAAGATCTTAGTTTGAGTGATGCGGAAAAAAAACAGTACGCGCTTATAGAGATTGAGAAGCTTCTAAAGAGTAATGGAACTTCTTTGGCAAAGTGGAAATCTATGCCTCAACCAATACCAGACATTGTTAATAACAATGTTTTGATTATGGACGAGCTTAGTTATGACCGGGAGGAGTTAGAAGCTGATCTTCAGCGTGACATTCCAAAACTAACGGATGAGCAGAAGAAGATATTCGATGAGATTACTGATGCTGTTTTCAATAAAAAAGGAGGGGTGTTTTTTGTTTACGGATTTGGTGGTACAGGCAAAACTTTCTTGTGGAGATTGCTTTCTGCTGCAGTACGTGTAAGATCAGAAATATGTCTAAATGTTGCCTCAAGTGGGATAGCTTCTCTGTTGCTGCAGGGAGGAAGGACTGCCCATTCTCGATTCGCAATTCCTATCAATCCAGATGAATTTTCCACTTGCAAACTTATACCAGGAACTGATAAAGCGGATCTGGTGAAAGCAGCCTCGCTTATAATCTGGGATGAAGCTCCAATGATGAGCAAGCATTGTTTTGAATCATTGGATAGGAGTATGTTGGACATTGTTGGAGATAAGGATAAAAGACCTTTTGGTGGCAAAGTTGTTGTGTTTGGTGGAGATTTCAGACAAGTGTTGCCTGTCATTAATGGAGCTGGAAGGACAGAGATTGTTCTGGCTGCTCTTAATTCATCTTATCTATGGAAGCATGTAAAGGTGTTGCAGTTAACCAAGAATATGCGTCTACTGTCCAATAATTTGTCGGCGGAGGAGGCAAAAGACTTGCAGGAATTTTCACAATGGATATTGGATATTGGAGATGGGAAGATTGGTGAAGGAAATGATGGGGAAGCTCTTATAGACATCCCAGAGGAGTTTCTAATTCTTGATGCTAAAGATCCAATAGAAGCTATAAGTTCAGCAGTGTATGGAGATGCTGTTTCTTTACAGCAGAACAAAGACGCAAAGTTTTTTCAGGAGAGAGCCATTCTATGTCCTACTAACGATGATGTCAACATGATTAATCAGCATATGCTTGATAAGCTTGAGGGTAAGATATTTTTCAAATTTCTAAATTTAATATTTTCAGTTGTATATTTCCTAACGATCAAATTATTTAATGCAGGAGAGGAAAAAATATTCTTAAGCTCTGATTCTATCGATGCTTCAGATAGGTTTTCTGTTAATGACCAAGCTCTTACTCCAGATTTTTTAAACAGAATCAAAGCATCAGGATTGCCAAACCACTGTCTGCGACTGAAAGTGGGTTGTCCAGTGATGTTGCTAAGAAACATTGACCCTGTCGGTGGATTGATGAATGGAACTAGACTCCAGATTACAGAAATGTATGACTTCATGATCAAGGCGAAGGTTATTACAGGGGAGAAAGAAAAAATTGGTCGAACTGTCCTACTTCCTAGACTCTCTATAACTCCTTCAGATAAAAAGTTACCATTCAAAATGAGGAGGAGACAACTGCCTATTTGTGTGGCATTCGCCATTACTATCAATAAAAGCCAGGGTCAAACATTGTCTGAAGTTGGAATTTATCTACCAAGACCCGTTTTTTCTCACGGACAACTATATGTGGCTGTTTCCAGAGTTACTTCAAAGAAAGGCTTGAAGATATTGATTGTTGACAGCGAAGGAAAACCTCAACGTCAAACGAAAAACGTGGTCTTTAGAGAGATTTTTGATAATCTATGATTTTCGTTGTTTGCTTTAACAATTATCATTTATTTATAATTTAAAACTTCTGTTTTCGTTATTTCTTTCATTATTTTGCTTATATGTTTAGTTACTGCTTTATATTAATAAGTTTCTCTTATATTATTATTAGAACTTTAGGAAAAGTTCGACAATGGAGAGGTTCAATTTTTTTTTATATCATAATGAGGATGGAAAGCCTCAATAACAAACAACGACTGTTTCAAACAAGCATATTGGAACTTCTACAAAACAGTTTTGTTTTCAAAACATTACATGAAATGCCAGATAATCAGATGCCAGCTTCATCTCTAATCAAAGTTTACACTTAAAATTTTAAGCCTCTAAACTATGAAACACGTATACTGCAAACAACAGTCATCAAAACAATCTTCCGGTTTATTCCCCTAACTACCAGTTTCAGTGTGAAGCCTAATTACTACTATTCTAAACTTTAAAAATTACTTACTTGGGTTTCTATTTTTGCGCAGCCATGTCTCTACTGTCCCATGTCCTTCAAATGTATAAAGCTTATTTCTCGAAACCTTTTAATGAACACCTGTACATGATTTGTATCTATTAAATCGACTCAGTATTAAACATATATGTATTCTCATGTACAACCTCCAAAAATAAAGCTATAGTAGAAAACTTATCTGGTCTCATCTGTCTCGGTTTCTTTTCTGCTCCTTCAAAAGTCGCTTGCATAGATTTTATGTAACTTCTCATTATTTATCTGTCAATAATGTGAAGTGAAAATAGTAAACAACATTAATTCTACAGTCAATATTTTTAAAATATTATATAATTTGGTTTATGAATAAAAAATATATCTGAAGTTAAAATTACGGTATATAAACTGGATGTTACGGATTGCATACCTTATCACAATTTGACGAGTGGGCAACTATGTCTGCAAATAATTGGCTTTGTCCCTCCTATATTATTCTTTGTCTATACAGGGCCATAAAGCAAAGCCTGCATATAATATACAATTTTTTTTTTTCATATTAATCAATGATTTTGCAAGTCTATAACATTTTTATTAACCTTTATATATTAAAAATATTCCCATTCTGTTCTGGCCAAGGTTTGATCTTTTCTTTTAACTCAACCTTGCTTTTCCGATCAAGTACCTGTAACAAATAACACAGAATAACAAAGTTAGAAAAGAAAAGATTCATCTTTTGAAGTTTTGTCCATTTATTCACAAGTACCAAAGAAAATGACATAAAGTAGACAAAAAATGACACAAACTGACAAGTTTCTTTATCAAGAAGCATGCAAAATAAAGTTCTGATGGCCCTGCTTTAAAGTTTTCCTCTACAGTGGACAAAACAATCACACATACTGACAATTACCCAATTTTCAGACATCTGAACCATGCATGACCTCTACAGTTTTTTCTACAGTTTTTTAAAAAGTTTGACAAGTCCATCAACTTGCTCACTTCCCAATCTCGACCTCCTCTATATAATCTCTAATTCCCTTACTGAAAAAACAGAGAGAAACACTTCTAACCTCTTTCATTTATTTTTCATCCACTTTTACAATCAAAGAGTTTCTAAGAAAGATAAACTATCCTAGATGGGGTCAGATTCTTCTGTTAACAATGGTTATATCATTGATATCGACTCTGATTTTGATGATTATTCAGAAGCCGATCCGACAAACTACTTTGCAAATCTCGACCTACGCTATTTTGCTGCCAAACCAAAGGAGATGCTAACCGAGAACACTGAGTTGAAAGAAAAGTGTTTGGAGAATGACAACCCGGTTGCTCATTATATCGAGGGGATTATTAAATACTTCATAGAGAATGAGCAACGTGCAGGACTCCGTCATTTCCGACAAGCTTCCATTGGGAAAAACGATGACGGTACGTTCCTTTACGGTTTGTTAATGCTGGTTCGTGGTCACTATTGGAAGGGGCGAATCTACTTGGATAAACTTCGATGGTTGGAAAAACCATCGAGGTCCAATCAAAGCTGGGAGAGAATCAAGAACTCCCTAAGTGAAATTCCGTGTAGTTTCACTCAGGATGACTATGCGGAGATGGTTAACCTTCGACCACGTAGAATGTGCCATCCCGAAGATGACATAACTTTAGTTTGCGATGAGTGTTACTACTACAAAAGGGTTTATCAATGGTTTTCCTTTGTTACTCGTGAAGAATAAGAAATGGAAGGGTTTATCAATGGTTTTCCTATGTTTTCTGTAATGTTGCTTACGTTCAATATGTTGTAATCTGTTTCATTCACTATGTAATCCTCTAGATGTGTGCTCTATGTTGTATAATAAAGCACTTGAATGTGTCTGTGTTTTTTATTTGCTTAGCAATATGTTTTATTATATGTGACAAAACTTTTGCATTTTATATTAAAAATATTAAAATGATTGAAATCAAGGGTGATTTCAATACCAAACAGTCACTGTTTCAAACAAGCATATTTGAACTTCTACAAAACTTTTATATTTCAAAACATAACATGACCAGCTTCATCTCTAATCAGATGCCAGCTTCATCTCTAATCAAAGTTTACACATCAAAATTTCAAGCCTCGAAACTAGGAAACACGTATACTGCAACCAACAGTCATCAAAAATTGACTTTACTACCAGTTTCAGTGCGAAGCCTAATTACTACAATTTTAAGCTTTCAAAATTGACTTACATTGGTTTCTATTTTTGGGCAGTCATGTCTGTGTCCCATGTCCTTCAAATGTATAAAGCTTCTTTCTCTAATTCTTTTAATGAAGACCTGTACATGAATTGTATCTATTAAGTCAACTCACTAAGTATAAAACATATACCTATTCTCATGTATAACCCAAACAAATAAAGCAATGTTCGGAAACTTATCTGTTTATTGTAGATAGATACTTCATAAAGGAATGTAATCTGTAGTTAGTTGTGAATTCACATCGTCTTCGGACTCTTTGTGATATGTCAGAAGGCTTAAGATGTTCCTGCAAAATATCACTGTTTCTAAAATTAGTGTACGTATTCGTGAATAAAGCTTAGCCTTGGAACTGAAGTTAACTAAAATACCTGACTGAGCATTATCTCATTCAACTTGCTCATGCAAACGGCTGCTGTCAACAACAACGACCTGTAACCATTGTTTCCCAGCATCAATTCATAGACACAGCAAGTTATCAAGGATAAAGTGAACAGAAACATTCACAGAGAGAGAGAAAATGAACTGAAAATGATGAGAAACTACTAACACTTCAAGAGAAGGACTCTGAATCGCTTCTTCTCTGCTCCTTCAATCCTCTGTTCCGTAGATTTTATTTATGTAACTTCTCGGAGCTGCTGTCTCAGACTTTCCAAAAGATGTTTATCTTGGTGCTCACAATGTAAGCAATCCTAAATGCACCACCTGTACATGATTTGTATACTTAATTAAGTCAGCTCACTACAATGTAAAACATATACTGTTTCTCATTGTTAACTCAATCAAATAAATCCATAGTACGAGACTTATCTGTGTACTCGAAAGCTTTTGTTTGATTTTGGGTCATGTCTTTCATCATTATTCAACTCTCAGCTTTGTTCTGTAACATTAGGAAAAGTGAAAGAAAATAAATGTCACCACTATTTGTTAACTAATAGCTTGCAGATGAGAAACACAAAAAATAAAACAAAAAAATTGGTATCACACCTGAAGTTTGAGAGAGGGTTCAACACGGGAATGATATTGAAAGAGCCTTCGGATTTCCGTGCAATGTACTGGGCCTACTGGCTTTCAAGTTCTTGAATATCACCCTACATCTTCAATAGCACCAATGACTAAATCATGATTTTGCCTCATGATCATTGTTTAACTGTCTCTGTTTCTGTTTCTCCGTCAAAGACATCATCTGTCTCTGTTTCTTCTCTGCTCCTTCCATCCTCTGTTCCATAGATTTATCTAACTTCTCGCTGCTTCTGTCTCCATTTACCGTTTCGTTGTCTTTCAAATCTTCTTTTCACTTTCTCAAAGATATCTGAATAAACAAAATCAACAACACATTCGATTTCTTGATTCGGGTATTCAAAACTTAACATGCATATCTCAGATCGAAGGAAAAAATTGGGTAGTTACCTTTTAATACAGAAATGAACAAGACATTCTATCTCGATTTTTTTCTCTTTCTTCTGTTTCTACTGTTTGTTCCCCGTCGCAGATCTTCATGAAAACCCTAACGGAGAAGACGATAACCCTCCAGGTCGGTTCCTCTGACACATACGAGAACATCAAATCGAGATAGAAGACAAAGAAGGGATCCCATCGGAGGAGCAGCGCCTCCTTTTCGCCGGGAAACGGCTCGAGGATGGACGCAATCTCGCCGACTACAACATCCAAAAGGAGTCCACGCTTCACCTGGTCCTCCGTCTGAGAGGAGGAGCGAAGAAGAGGAAGAAAAAAGATTGCTATTTTTGTTACTTTTTCTTTTTTTTCTTTTCAACAATCGCCACGATCTATGTTAAAGATCCAGTCGACGCTTTCCTAATCTGATTTTTTTCTGTCTGAAAAAACAAAAGTGTCGGCAGAGTTTTTCATTTTATTTTTTGCATTATCCGACATTTTGTAGTAATAGGGACCATACAATTTTTTGACTTTTTTATTAAACAGAAGAAAAATATTATAAAACTTTTGGGTCATTGTTGTAAGCCCAGTTATATATGTAAACAGGCCTTAATATTCATTAGAACAAATAAGATTGAAAATTAATTTCAATATCCCATTAAACAAATCTGAGAATATGATTTCCTATTACAATTTAAAAATAAATTAACAAAACTAACACAAACCAGCTACTACAACCCAAAAATATACATAATGACCACTCAAGAAAAAAAAAACTAGAACTACAAAACTATACAAAAACATATTTTATATCTGTAATTTTAAAGATTACATATATAGTTATTAATTATTACAAATTTATAAAATTGTAGTCGTATATTAGTTTAATGTACACACACACACACATATATATATATAATACAAATTAAAATTTTAACGATACTTTCAAAACTTCTCAATGATAAATAGTAAAAATATATTGATGTGTATAGTTCTGTATATATATATTATAATTACAGTCAGATTATATATTATTACATTTATATATTAATACTTATTATTCTCATTAAATAAACCAACTACTAAACATATAACATAAAATATTTACTAAAAATGATATAAATATAATATGTTAAAAATATATTTGAAAAATACACAATCCCGCGCTTTGAAAGCGCGGGTCAAAATCTAGTACTCACTTAAAATAAATATTAAGCTTTTTGTTTCATATATTAATAAAGTTATATCCAAAATCTAAAAATAATAGCAAAATTAATACTTGTTTGTTTTTGAAAGGTTACCTCCAAATTTATTAATCATTCAATCTATTAAAAAAATCAGTTAATCGAAAACAAAAATTTTAAATACAAAAACTTTAAAAATGAAAATTTTAATTTTTTCTTTCAAATTAAATATCTGAACCCGATCCAAAATAACCGAACCCGAACTAAAAATAATCGAATCCGATCTGAAATATAAAAATACCCGAACGAGTTCTATCTATATACCCATTTTATCTATATACCCAAATACTTGAAAATCCAAAATACTCAATCCAAACCCGAATGGTTATCCGTAAGCCCATGCCTAAATCATAGGGTAGATGATTTAAGATGAGTCATACGACACGTAAAATATGTATCCATAACCATAAGCATAACAAAAGGAGCCACATTAGATTCATGTGAAGTGGGCACAGGGCACGATGATGAAAACCAAATACTATTTTGTTTTGTTTTCTATGTGTATAACAAAAGACAAAACTCATACACGATGTCAAAAAGTTCCAGTTCCAAACATTGCTTGCTCAAATGAGCATCTCATGAAGAGAAATCCACTCATATTAGATCTATTATTAATGTGAGTGAATCCCTTCCATGGAATACTCATTTAAGCAAGAAGCATTTAGAAAGCGGAAGGAGACATGACTTTTTCCGTGAGCGTATAAGAGATGAGTTCACTGATATAAATACATGAGCAACTGCACAAACCAGGGAGACATTACAGAAGTACCCTCTTCTCAAACAGTAAACTACCCACCAGACCAGAACCACCATACTACTGAACATATATTAACTCAGACACACTTGTAGAAGACTTGTAAGTAAGCCATGCATGGAATGGCAGCTAAAGAATGACTTTTTAACCAACAATCAAACATGCTCACACACATCCTTGTCCTTTTTTCAGGCAAACCACATGCCTGGGGGAATCATTCTAATATAGTAGATTAACCAAAAAAAAGCTATTTCTTGATATTTTTGGTGATTATAACCACAAACTCGGTGATAGAAAAATATTACAAACTTGATCAACCAATATATTGACATTCATACAAACACTAGAGGTAAATTATACATAAGCCACATCTTTTTTTAATTTATCCCCAAAGAGTATTCTTGACAAAAGCTTCAATATTTCTTGGCCAACTTTAGCTTTTCGATCACAAACATGCCTTCTTTATACCACTGTTTAAGATTGAAGGTCTCCACATACTTCCAACCCAACTTCTCACCACACTTACTACACATCACATCTGCCACCACGTACGATCCGGTTAACAATTTCCTTCCAATCTTTGGTCCAACCACCACGTTCATCGCGTGCGAAAACATAAACGCTGGCCCTGAAGCTCCCTATATTCATGTTAACATATTTAGATAAAGCTGGATAAGAAATGAAAATGGTATTGTTAGTACCAAAAAAATTTATAATCTTGTTTTTACCACAAATTTTTTGGAGATGAGATCTTCACCGAGAGCTAGCGGATTTTCACAGTTTCTGCACAAAGACGTAGGAAGAGTTTTGCTTTCTCCCATTTTGGTCGATAAAAGAATGTAGAAACTAGAAAGGAGATAGAAGAGTATAAGATTTGATTAGAGACTAAGAAATCATTAGTTCTTATCGCTACTAGTCTTGTGGAAATTATTGTGCGTTGACTTGTCTCGGTCGTTGGCCACTTGCATAATTGCATCCATGATACTATTGTATGCCCAGTATGTGCTTTTCAGCTGATGGGCCTAATAGCAATATGGGCTCAGACTCAAGTGACGAGGCCCATATGGTTGAGATACAAGCAAAGCCCATTCCTTTCAAGACATCAACGGTCAAGACTGTTCCTGCAGAAACGACAAGAACGTTAAAGACTAATGCTTTACGTACGGCTCGACCAGCTCAGATGGTAGAGACGAGGAACAGATTTGCCAGCTTGTCAATGTGTGCTGTATCTGCGTGACTCAGCATAGGTTACAACTAGGGTTTGCTTTACTTTCATATAAATACTAGTTGAAGTTGTAATTGCCGTCACTTGAGTCTGAGCCCATATTGCTATTAGGGCCTTTGTTATTTTACAGTTATCAAAATTTTAAGACCGTTGCATCCTCTGTGGTTTCAGGCCTGGTCCGGCTACCGGGTCAAATGCAATTAAACTATAAAACATTCGTTTTACTTTTACCTCTCAAGATTTAAACTCAGTATATATAGGTCCCATTATTTATGTTTCATCAACTCTCATGACTGGTCTTGGGTTTCATAGAAGATATTGTGGCGATCAATTCCCAAAGAGGCTATCGAATAAGAGAAGATATATGTGGTGAGATCTGGATGGTGCTTATGAGCTATCAGATAGCATTTGGGAAAATGTTTTCTTTCGTTATTTAACATTTACCAAATTATAGTGGAGCTAGTTTAGGTTTTAATTTGCATATCTTTGGTACAAAATCTTTAATGTTACGACGAATATATTAATAATCTTTTGAAAGATTAACATTTTGTAAAACTATATGGCAGTGGCACAGAACAATTTGTTTTAGCAGCTGATATGCATTGTATCACTTTCATACCCAACAGGGTGATACGAGAACAACACATTCATTAGGTTACAAATTCACATATGCATGCCACTCACAGTTTATAAAAGGAGACAGACACTTCACAATTTTTTTTGGATATCTAGATTTGAATAAAGGATGGATTATGGATATGAAGAATAATCAGTAACTAATTAAGGTACCTACTGAAAACTAACTAATACATAGATGGTAATATAGACAATTATGAATAAAAATAAGTTATGCCAGTTATATATAGAAGCTAAGAATAAGAGAGGGAAGGTCAGTTTAGCATCTAAAGTTCTAAACTATATGAGAAAGACATCTTGGAATTGTAAGTGATCAAAAGATTTGTCTCTCTTGCGTGGCCGCAAATCTGACCAGAACCATAACTCATACATAGTACTAAACTTAGAGACACGTCTGCGAGTAGTTTGATGTGTGTGTGTTTTTGTCTCTAAAAAATACATACATTTTGCACTGGACACTCCATCCATCCACCCATCCTTTCCTCTTTAAGTTTCTCAGAATATCTCTCTCCTTTTCTATATGTATACATCAATATAACTATAATGTTGACACATTTTATCAATCAAAAAATAAAAATGAACAAAGTTAGCTCCATCTCCTGCAGTAGCTGAATATTTTCAATTATTTGAGAAAGAAAACACATGCATTGACTGTCACCACTGTGAGGGACTAAACTCACCTCCTGATTTTAGGTCAGGTTAAAATTAAAATGGAAAGATATCGTGGGCTGAATCCCGTAAGAACTTTATATGATGAAAGAATGATTTTATTGATTCTTGATAAGAATTGTTTACAAAGAATGTTTTTGAGATTACAAAGAGATAATAGTGTTTAAGAGCTAATGTGTATGAATCGTAGAGAATGTGAATCCTTTGATCATTGTTTGATGTCTTCTTTAAATAGCCTCATGCTCCGTCGGTTGCTACCAACAGGTTCCCGAGATCCTCTCCGTGATTTGAGGGATTTGTAACAGCTTCCCTTTGACCGGGTCCTGCGCCTATTTATTTGTCCACGAGCTACCTCTTTGACCGGGTCCTGCGCCTGTTTACTTGTCAACGAGCTGCCTCTTTTCCTTCACATCTCTGATGAACATCTCGAGCTCACAGCCTCCGGATCTGACTTAGCTGTTTTTGAAGATTGAATTCATGATGGGCCTTTCGCGGCCCGTTATCATTTCTTATTGTATATCACTAGCTAGGGGGTCATATTTGGGCCCAACAGTTGCCCCCAGCTTTCGAGATAAGATTCCTTATCTCGGAAGCTAGACCTAGCCGCCGAGCATCAATCTTTTTGTTGAGATCTCGAGCAACAGTTATCTTTATTGAAGATTTCCTTTGCTTAATCTGATGGCTACGATTGCGTATGAAAAGGCGCAAGTATCTGACTTCTCGGCCAGCAAGCTTCCCATTCCTCAATTCTCAGAGAGTTCGGGTACTTTATTAACATGTTTAATCTATCCTTTTCTGGAGAGTATGGTTCTAACTTAGGTTTGGTGGGCCCTGATTCAGCTCCAGTCGAGACGTCCCAGATGGGCGATGACAAGGAGGCAGATGAGGGAGATCCAGCCAAAGAAAGTGATCCAGTCGAGGGAGACAAGGATGTCGGGATGAGCTCCCGTGATAATGATGTCTAAGAGCTGCGGCTCTTTTTGAATTGTAATGTTGCTTTTCATGACTTTTGCCCAATGGGCTTTGTTTATGATTCAGACTTATAGCCTGAGGAGGCTTTTAAACCTTGACTTGTTTTAGGGTCTTCTGAACCCTCGTTAGCCTGGGGAGGCTTTTAAACCCTTTTATTCAAATTTCGGTTTTGTTTTTCGTATTAAGTCATTTGACTTGGTTTGATCGTTTCTTGGATAAGATTGACTTTTGTCAAGTGGAAGTTTCGGTTAGGACATGTATCGTGATTATTAGATACAATGTCCAATGACTTATCAGGTCTCGAAGATTTCGAGTGTATTCGATTACGAGGATCCTTAGAAGGAGTTCCTGAAATATTGAGATTAGCTCCGGGTTTTTAGGAACCTGAGCTACTCTGAAGACTTTAGGAGGGGGTTCATGGGAACCTGAATTCGTTTGTGGGATTTTAAGACCCATTGAAGTTTGCTTAGGATTTTAAGACCTTTTGAGATTTGATAAGGATTTTAAGACCTTTTGGGATTTGATAAGGATTTTAAGACCTTTAGTGGTTTCTAAGGATTTTTAAGACCTTAGATTTAGGTTTGTCGAAGTTTGGTTTCGCCTGAAGGATTTTAAGACCTTCGAGGTTACTAAGGATTTTAAGACCTTAGATCCAGGTTCGTGGAGACCTGAGTTTGTTGGAAGGATTTTAAGACCTTCGAGATTACTGAGGATTTTAAGATCTTAGGTTCAGGTTGACGGAGACCTGAATTTGTTCGAAGGGTTTTAAGACCTTAGGTTCAGGTTCACGGAGACCTGAATTTATTCGAAGGGTTTTAAGACCTTAGGTTCAGGTTCACGGAGACCTGAATTTATTCGAAGGGTTTTAAGACCTTAGGTTCAGGTTCACGGAGACCTGAATTTGTTCGAAGGGTTTTAAGACCTTAGGTTCGGGTTCATTGAGACCTGAATTTGTTCGAAGGATTTTAAGACCTTAGGTTCAGGTTCGTAGAGACCTGAGTTTGTTCGAAGGATTTTAAGACCTTAGGTTCAGGTTCGTAGAGACCTGAATTTGTTAAAAAGTCAAGGTATCGAAGATAATTGCTTTATTGATAATAGGATACATGGTATCACAATAATCATACAATCGATGTTTGGGCTATATGTTCTCAAACATATGCCCCCTTTCGCCATGGTGTAAATAGTGTTAAAATGAGATTGGGGTTGCACTCATAACACAATTGTCTACGTACCCAGTCAAGGGGTCAAGCCTAACGTAATTCGAGGAATTTAAGTACCTAATGATAATATTTCTTCAGATTTGTGGCACTCCACGATCTGATTTCAGGTACCTCGGTTCGTACCTTCAGGAGCTTATAGACGCCAGGTCGTACCACGTGGATAATCCGGTAAGGACCTTCCCAATTGGTCCCTAGTTTTCCAGCATCTGGTTCCTTGGTTCCTTCAAAAACCTTCCTAAGTACTAGGTCACCTACAACGAATTGTCGGGACCTGACTTTGGAATTGTAATGTCGGGCCATTGCTTGCTGATAGTTTTGAATGCGAAGCAAGACTCGGTCTCGTCGTTCCTTGATTAAGTCGAGGCTATCTGATAAGAGCTAGTCATTAGCTTCGGGATCAGACGTACAGAGCTCCCGTCAGAGGCTCCCAGTGGAGGTTTCCGCCGGAACGACAGCTTTCATTCCGTAGGCTAAAGAGAAAGAGGTTTCCTTTGTAGTCTTTCTCGGGGTGGTTCGACATGCCCAAAGTACTTCACGTATCTTTTCAGACCAGGTTTTCTTGTTGGTTCTGAGACGTTTCTTGAGGTTTGCTAATATTGACTTATTAGCAGCCTCCGCCTGACCGTTACCTTGAGGTCGTCGAGGTGTTGAGAAGGTTAGGCGGATATTCCAGTTGTCGCAAAATGCTTTGAAGTCGCGAGAAATGAACGGTCCTCCGTTGTCGGTTACGATCTCATACGGGACGTCGTGGCGGCAGACAATGTCTTTCCACACAAATCCTTCGACTTCGAATCTAGTTACCTGTTGGAAAGCTTCAGCCTCTATCCACTTTGTGAAGTAGTCTGTCAAGACCAAGAGGAAGCGTAGCTTCTGCCTTCCCCTTCCTGACGTATGATGAGTGGTCCTACGATGTCCATGGACCACCTCATGAACAGAGCGGATATTGAGGATAGTTTTTCCGCATGCTGATGTATAATCGGTGCATGCATTTGGCATTTATCACATGAAGAGGAGTAAACCTCGCAGTCAGCGATCATGGTGGGCCAGAAATAGCCCTGTCTTTTGATTCGGATAGCTAGAGCTCTGCCCCCAAAGTGGTTTCCACAGGAGCCGTCGTGCATTTCTTTCATAAGATTGATAGCATCGAGGCCATGGACGCATTTTAGCTAAGGTCCGGAAATGCTTCGTTTATAGAGGGCTGACTCGATTATGCAGTATCTTGCGCTTAATGCTTTGAGTTTTTGGGCCTCCCACTTATTGGGGGGGGATCTTACCCTCCAAAATGTACTGCATGATCGGTATTCTCCAATCCTCTGTCCCAATGATTTTGTCATGAAGAGATGAGGGCGGGTCTTGTTCAGGTCCCTGAGTGTCGTGATCTGATGTGTCTGTGTTCAGGTCCTTGAGTGTCGTGACCTGATGTCTTATTGCCTCCGGAGATATTGGTCGGATTAGGCTCGAAGGAGTCTGAATTCTGAGGAATATCTCCAGTTCTGGTGTTGTTCTCCGGAGTCTGGGTCGTTTCTTCCGATGCGCTTTCAAAAGCAGAACGACTCCTGGTCCTGGCTGCGTAGACAGGTGAATCCGAGGTCTGGATCTTGCCCCCGGAGGTATGCTTTTTAAAGCTACGAATTCTGGTTTTTGGGAACCAGTACGTTGTAAGAACTTGGGTTGCTACCGTCTGGAGGTAGCTACCTTCTGTTTGCTCTTTCGGCTTGCTATCGATCTCAGCTTTGGTAGCTATGTCGATACTTGTCTTTTCGATTCTCTCTACGGGTATGATCCGTTTTACGAGGGGGTCTGATGTTGACGCTATAGCAGCCAGCGCATCTGCTGAGGAGTTCTCTCCTCGTGGGATCCTCGTTAGTTCAAATATGTTGAACTCCTTAGTGAGGTTCCAGACAACTTCTAGGTATGCCCCCATTCTTTCGTCCCTTGTTTCATACTCGCCATGGAACTGGCTAGCTACTAGCTGTGAATCACTATAAGCGTTCAGCTCTCGAATTCGGAGGCTTAGGGCGAGTTTTAATCCTGTAATTAATGCTTCGTATTCAGCCTCGTTATTAGAAGCGCTGAATCCGAGCCTGTAGGATTGTTGGATGGTTTCTCCAGCTGAGGAGGTCAGCCTTAGACCGATGTCGGAACCTTGTCTTGGCGAGGCTCGTCAATGTACAGACTCCACTTCGGAGCTTCCATTTCCAAGTCTAGTTGTTCGGAAGCTAGCTTGATTATGAAATCGGCAAGGACCTGAGCTTTTGCTGCTGCTCGAGGTCTATACTCGATATCGTATTCACTGAGCTCTATTGCCCATTTAGCTAATCGTCATGATTGGCTAGGGCTGTGCAAAATTGTTCGCAATGGTTGTGAAGTCATTACGACGATTGAGTGCGATTGGAAATAAGGTCACAATTTTCTGGCAGTTGTTACGACAGCTAGAGCTAGTTTTTCCATAGTAGGATATCTAGTTTCGGCGTCTATCAGACTCTTGCTGGTATAATAGACAGGTCTTTACTCGTTTTGCTCTTCTCGTACCAGCACACCACTAACTGCAGCGGTTGATACGGCGAGGTAAAGATATAGCGGTTCTCCCATACTGGTTTAGCCAGGATCGGAGGTTCGGAGAAGTAAGCTTTCAATTGTTTGAAGGCTTCCTCGCACTTTTCGTCCCATAAGAACTTCTTATTATTTTTTAGAAGTTTGTAGAATGGGAGGCACTTATCGGTGGACCTGGATATGAATCGATTTAATGCTGCGATTCGTCCAGTCAATCTCTGTATCTCTTTGGTTGTCTTAGGTGACGGCATTTCCAGAAAGGTAGCTATCTGTTTCGGGTTGGCTTCGATGCCTCTTTCGGTTACGAGGTAGCCAAGAAACTCGCTTGAAGGTACCCCGAAGGTGCACTTAGCAGGGTTGAGCTTCATATCGTATTTGTTGAGGATATCGAAGCATTCCTTTAGGTGGAAAATGTGGTTTTCTCCAATTGAGGATTTGACTAGCATATCATCAATATAGACCTCCATGGTTTTCCCGAGCTGGCCAGCGAACATTTTATTCACTAGCCTTTGATAGGTAGCTCCTGCATTTTTTAAACCGAATGGCATGACCTTATAGCAATATGTCCCTCGTTCAGTTATGAATGCGGTTTTCTCTTGATCGTCGGGATCCATCATGATTTGATTGTACCCTGAAAAGGCATCCATGAAGGACAAGAGCTGGTGGCCAGCAGTGGCCTCGACCAAACAATCGATGTGAGGTAACGGGAATTTGTCTTTGGGACAAGCTTTATTTAGGTCGGTGAAATCTACGCAGATTCTCCATTTCCTGTTCTTCTTTTTTACAACTACTGGATTAGCTAGCCAGTCTGGGTAATGTACCTCACGAATGGACCCAGCTTTCGTAAGTCGGTCAACCTCGTCATTAACAGCTTGAGCCTTTTCTAGGCCTAGCTTGCGACGCTTTTGTTTGATCGGTTTGAAAGTGGGGTCTACATTAAGCTTGTGAGTAGTGACGTCGGCGTTTATACCCTTCATGTCACTGGTGGTCCATGCAAAGGTTCCGACGTTGCTTTTTAGAAAGTCGATGAGCTCCTTCTTAGTCTCGAGAGTTAGCTCGGATCCGATACTCACATGCTTTTCAGGATTTGAGTCGTCGATACTAACTTGCTCGGTGAGGTTCTTAGAGGGACCTCGAATATTCTGTTGTATCTCACGACCCTCCTAGATCTGTAATTGCTATTGGGGTGATTCTTTGAGAATTTCGAATCCTCCCAGGTAGCAGATCCTGGAGATCTTTTGGTTACCATGCACGGTAGATATCCCTTCAGGTGTCGGGAATTTCACACATTGGTGATAAGTTGAAGCTACTGCTTTCATCGGGGAAGGTCTGTCGATGACTACAAAATTCATCATTTTCATGATTCCGCCAGCTATAATTGGGAGCTTAATAATTCCCAATGAGGTAGCTGTTTCTCCGAAAAAGCCTATGAGGCTAGCTTTCTGGTCGACGATTTCGTACTCATCTATTTCCATCCCCTTTAGGGCGTTATAGAAAATGAGGTCGACGGAGCTCCCGGTGTCTACCATGAGCTTGGGTACTTCGTACCCTGCGATGTTCAAGGTGACGGGGCATCGTCGTGAGGTCTGTCAAGGTTTGACGTCTCACTTTCCCAAAAGGAAATCTTAGTGTTAGACTCGGGGTTAGAAGGCTTAGTTTGAGTGTTAGACACAGCCTTCCGTACATGAGTTTTAATAGAATTAACAAAGTCTCGACACATATCGGATCCTCCGAGGATGTAGTCTACCCTCGAACCGGGGCTCGACTGAGGTAACGGTTTGCTCATGAGGGCCTCGATTTGTAGGCTTTTTCCTTGGGGAAGCTTCCCAAGGATCATGTCGACTCTTTTCTTAGGAGCTGGGGGTGGTGAATCGGTCTCTTTTTCAGGAGACCTTTCTCGTTTCGGTGAGGTGTCTCTGGGACCTCTTTTCTGGTAGGGCTGTGGTTTTTGGAGGTCCACGCCCTTTATTTCTCCGGCTGTGAATTTAGCTGTCAGTTGTCGTTGGAGGTCCCAACATTCCTCAGTTGAGTGCCCTTTCCGATCGTGATAAAAGCAGTGTTTGTTCTCATCATATCCTTTTGACCAGGGGATTTTGTTTGCTGCGGCGACAGGTTTTTCTTCCTTATCTTCCTCGATTGCATAGGAATGTTCTCCATGGGTCTGATTGTTTCGAGAGTTCCCCTTTTTATGAGGTCCTTTTGCTTCTGAGGCTTCACCTTTCGGGTTATTCTGGGGTTTCTTGTGGAGTTTATCCAGTGTAATTGTTTCCTCTACCAAGGTGACGTATCTAGACGCTTTATGAAGAGCATCGTCGATAGTTGGGGGAGGATTGAGCGTTAGCTCCGACCAAAGTTCCGATTTATACCAGAGACCTCTTCTGAGAGCCTCGATGGTGACCTGGTCGTTGGGGTTTGAGAGCTTAGTTCTCACTGCTCTGAATTTTTCGATGTAAGCTCGTAGTGAGTCTCCCACTCTCTGTCTGATTTTCCAGAGGTCAGCCTCGGATGCTTGCTTCAGGATATGAGTCGAATATTGCTTCATGAAAGCGTTGCTTAACTGGGCGAAGCTATCTATCGAATTTGGTTCGAGACCAGAGAACCATTCGAGGGCTGTTCCGACTAGATTTTCGGCGAATGTCCTGCAGTAACCTGCTTCGCATTCTTCTTTCGTAAAGTGAGCTTTCACGATAGCTAACCGGAAGGCTCTCAGGTAAGCCTTTGGGTATGAGGTCCCGTCGTATTCGGGGATCCTAATTTTTGGGTGTCTCTTATGTAAGAGTTGGCAATTCTGTCAGTGAATGGAGTTCCACAGGTCTCTTCGATCAAGCTCTCGATTTCGGGAGCTGAGCTCGTTGCCTTGTGGACTTGAGCTCCCAATTTTTGGAGAGCTGCGTGAATTCGTTCCATATATCTGCGAATAGCCTCAGGTCCCTCTAGAGGAAGGACAGTCGGGTCATCATTAGGTACCTGACGAACATGTACCTGGCGAACAGGTCCCTGATGGAATCGTGTTCGATCATTTTTCCAAGTGCTCGGTGGGCTGATTTGTTCACTGGCTATTGGGTTATTTTGACGAGTTAGGTTAGTGGGGCGAGCTGTAGGATCAGCATCCGTCCTTTGATGTTCGCCCGGATTCGTGTTTAGGTTTCTGGCCCGAAACACCGGAGCTGACGTTCTGCCCCCGGACGGGTCGGATACTCCCTTCTCCTGACCTAAGAATATGTGGTGGAGGAGGTAAGCAAGCGCTCTGACCAGTAACCTGATTGGGAATAGAGCTAGTCGATGCTATGTTGCTTCCCATAGCACTGGTGAGGGGTGGACTGAACACGGGAGCTGTCCTAGCATGAGGCGTTTGGAAAGCTGGTCCCTGTTCTCCCGATCCAGTGTTGTCAAGGGAAAAGTCGAGACGTCCTCGAGGGAACGAGGGGTCAGTTATTCGATCTCGGAAGGTCACTCCCGAGCACTGACGTTGCGGTGGTTGGGTTGTTGCGGTTAGAGATCTAGTGACCTCTTCGAATCGTTGCTGCCGAGCGGCTAGCTGTTGCCTTGTACGCTCACCTTCTTGAGCTTTTTCTACCAGCTGCATCATCATGCGACGGATCTCAGAGAGCTGAGCCTCCGTCTGGTTCGGAGCAGGTTGGTGCTGAGGGGTAACGAGGGCTGGGAGCCTTGGATCGATCCCACTGGAGGTTCTCGTGTTGGCTGCTCCAGCACTGTTCATCGAGATACTGTTCATCGAGATACTGTTCATCGAGATACTGTTCTTCTAGTACTATTCATCCGAGTACTGTTCATCGGGATACTGTTCATCGGGATACTGTTCATTGAGATACTGTTCATCGAGATACTGTTCACCGAGATACTGTTCATCGAGATACTGTTCTTCCAGTACTGTTCATCGAGTAATGTTCATCGGGATACTGTTCATCGTGATACTGTTCATCGTGACACTATTCAGTGGTTAGATGAATTTGTTGTCTGATCGACTGCATTCATCCTTAAGTTGGAGTAAGGGATTCCATTGTTTCTTCCCCACAGACGGCGCCAATTGTGAGGGACTAAACTCACCTCCTGATTTTAGGTCAGGTTAAGATTAAAATGGGAAGATATCGTAGGCTGAATCCCGTAAGAACTTTATAGGATGAAAGAATGATTTTATTGATTCTTGATAAGAATTGTTTACAAGGAATGTTTTTGAGATTACAAAGAGATAATAGTGTTTAAGAGCTAATGTGTATGAATCGTAGAGAATGTGAATCCTTTGATCATTGTTTGATGTCTTCTTTAAATAGCCTCAGGCTTCGTCGGTTGCTACCAACAGGTTCCCGAGATCCTCTCCGTGATTTGAGGGATTTGTAACAGCTTCCCTTTGACCGGGTCATGCGCCTATTTATTTGTCCACGAGCTACCTCTTTGACCGTGTCCTGCGCCTGTTTACTTGTCAACGAGCTGCCTCTTTTCCTTGACATCTCTGATGAACATCTCCAGCTCACAGCCTCCGGATCTGACTTAGCTGTTTTTGAAGATTGAATTCATGATGGGCCTTTCGCGGCCCGTTATCATTTCTTATTGTCTATCACTAGCTACGGGGTCATATTTGGGCCCAACAACCACCACCAGTACCATACCATAGACAAAATAACTACATATGTCAAATTCTTAGAATACTAGTAAATCGACTTAAGTTTTGACGATGAATCGATGATTTTTTTTTTTTGTTCAAATCGACGATGAATCGATGATAAGCCTGACTTTTATATCCGAATAGAGTGTTTCAAGAAAATATATATATATATATATCCGAAGAGTATGTATTTATTGTTCTTTCCCAACTCTTGTGTGGATATTAGATGACCAGCGATTTCTATGAGTATAATTTCCCAACTTTTGTGTGGGATACTCAGTTTAGTGATCAATCGGTTGATTCGGCTGATACCGGTTCAAACAGACCAATCGAAATATGGCATACGATCTACACTATCCATAATTTAATGAATAAAATACGAGTAAGGTAGCTTAATCATTAAATGGTAAAAAATGTAGAAAACCAACTGCAAAGAAATTTAAAATATAGTTGAACAAAATAAAGGAATTTAAAATATATGTTTTTCCTTCAGGAAAAAAAAAATCAGATGCAATATATTCCCTCAGAAAAAAACATGTTAAAACTTTATTTCGTCGAGAAACTAATATGTTAAAACTATGTTAAAATCACATGCAATATTTCCCTTGTTAATTTAACTTTACAAAAATTCTAACTTGATTCATATCATTTTCAGTTAATCAAAATAATTATCTCTTATTATAACTCGACACAATTTTACAACCTGATCGATCCAAAAGTCTGACTAACAAAAACTAGAGTACGAGTGAGACAACAGAGGGTAAATAGAAAAGACTAGCTCGCCAGTCACAAGCTCCGGAGAAAACACAAAACTGAGGTCTGAAAAAGATCGTTGCTCGCAGATCAGAAGTCAACAAGATGAGAAGAGAAATCTGGAATCGGTGTGGATCGAGGAGGAAAAGGTAGAGAGAAACCACCGATCCGCACGATATCTCTGTCTCCTTGACGTCTCGGAAGAATCCCGGCGGTGAGTTTGGCGAGTGCCACAGTGTACTCGACAAGCAGCTCAGTGATGATAACAACAGAAATCATGGTTATAAATTTTTTCTTTATAACAGTTCTTGAAGAACTCCCGGAACCTACAAGTTTCTGACTTCTGGAGTGTTAATGGTTTTGGAAAATCTCTTTATATAGGCGACAATTACAGTGTTGTTTTTTTTTTTAGCAACAATTACAGTGTTATTACTAGTAATAGCTTTCCTTTTTTTTTATAGTCTGTCGCGTGTCACGCGCTCTAGACAATAGTCACAGTGTTGGCCGAGAAGACAAATACGTACGGCAAAAATACCATTAGCTGCCGCTTTTCATGTAATAACCGTACTTACTGAACAAAATCTAGAAAAAGTAATTTCATGTATATTCTATAC
This sequence comes from Raphanus sativus, assembly GCF_000801105.2. NCBI lineage: Eukaryota > Viridiplantae > Streptophyta > Magnoliopsida > Brassicales > Brassicaceae > Raphanus > Raphanus sativus. The sequence continues at coordinate 8,885,816 of NC_079518.1, read as the reverse complement.
GTACGGCAAAATGCACATTCTATTTTTTTTTCTTCCAAAAAAAGTTGTTTACCAAAACTCTTATAATTATCATTTATATATATATTATTTTTGTTCTTTGTCAAAAAAATATATATTATTTTTGTTCTAAAACCAAGTACGCACATACTGGTAAAATCATTATCTATCTTTTGAAGAATTTTAAAATTAAATGTGGTTGAACTTAACTAATTTTACAGAGAACTATTTAATATCAAATAACAAGATATTAAATCAAGATTTTATTGGGTTAATATGGTTTATTGAACATCTGTTTTTTTCATCCGGCAAAAATTATTATTAAAGCCAAAAATATAATTATTTTCTTTCAAAAAGCCAAATATAATTGTCATCGTCATGTCATGACAACTAAAATGAGACCAACCCGCCTCAAACGCCGCGATAATTATCAATTGGACAGAATGTCAATTATCATAACAGATTATCAATTATCATACATTAAGAAAAGAAAAGCAAGAACCCATCAAGAAAACAAAGTCATCATTTTTGTTGTATAATTCAATAAATACAAAATTCATAATTATTGTAAAGAAAACAAATAATCGACTATTAATTATAACACGGAGAAAGAGTTAGAAATACAAAAGTCAAAAGAAAAAAAAATAGAGGTTAATTAGAAAATCCTCGGCTGTGACTCATCTGCTCGATCAAAAGAATAAAAGAAGAGAAAACACACATTGACAAGATCAGAAATCAACGAGATGCGAAGAGAAATCTGGAACGGGCGAGGATCTAGGAGGACAATACATGGAGAAATTGCCAATCCTTATGAAGTTTCCGTCGCCTTGCCGCCGCGGAAGAATCCCGGCGGTGAGTTTAGCGAGAGCTGTCGTGTACTCCACTAGTAACTCAGCAATAATTACAACAGAGATCATGATCGTTGAAGTTGAAGAATGAAGATTCACCGGAGGAGAGAATGATCTAGCAGTCTTACGAGTTCTCTACTTTGAGTGTTGAGTTTGTTGATATGACTTGTGAGAAAGAGAGAACGCTTTATATAGTGGAGTAGACCCATTAAAGAAGCGAGAGTTGCTCCCACTAGGTTCGTCGTTACTTGGACTTGTGTTTCATATTTTAGTATTTTCGGGTCTTAGTCAGAATAAAATAATGAAGCGCGTCTTACGCGCAGTACACACTAGCATTAGCTGTTCTTCTAATCTACCGATTAGCTCAGCACATACATCACCTTTGTTGTTAAACTTCACTCAGCCAATAACATCATTTTTAAGAAAACTACCAAGTTCTTGTTGTCTGCTATCCCATTGTCATAGAATCCCGTTTTGTCTACCTCTACCTTCAAATGCTTGAGTTATTAAAATCATTCACTTTTTTCCAATTTTTATACAAAGGCCCTCAGGCTTGCAGAGCATATCACAGATCACAGACGATTTAGTTACAGATCAAAGAATAGAGATAGCAGCAGGCTTACAGCACAAGCAGATCAAACAAAAGTTCTACAACAACCAACTAAAATTAGTGGAAAACCTCATACCAAATAGACAAAAGAGTTTTGGTAGAGGGAAGTTTTTTCTGAGCTCTGGAGAAAGAAATCAAGTTTACTTCTAATGGTAAGGCCGATTTCATCAATAAGAGAGGCTGCAGGCCGGGAGGCTGCTGAGTGAAGTCTGGTATTTCGCTCTTTCCACACTGTGTAGCAAGAAGGTTGGTAGAGCAGCTCGAGAATGAGACAAAGATTCTTGTTCCTAGTTGGGTCTTTCCAAATCATTATCATTTTCAGTCGTCCGAAAATCTTCACAGACCATAACTTACTCAGAGAATCTGTAATCCATAATATCGAGTTACCCTATTTCTATTTTATATTTCTAAGAGAAAATATAAAAGGTACTATTCTTTTCTGTTTTACAGGAAAAATAAAAATAAGAATATAGGTTGTATATACTCAATGTCTAGTCAGTCGACCAGAAGAACTCTATATACATTCTGAGTTGGAAAATAGATAAACTGATGAACTTTTTTCTTTTGTCAACGATAAACTGATGAACTTAATAAGTCAAAGGCGACTTGTGAAAATATAAAATATATTCTTCTCTCTGTTTCTTTTTCTTCTTCTTTTGACGGCATAAAATTTTGAAGCACATCACACAAGTAAATAATCAAGAATTCATTAAAATCACTAAAAACTCCTTTATATTTCGATACAGATTTACAAAGAGGAAGATAGGCATAGAGACGCTCAAGGGAAAAATCTCAGCCGCCACTCTTTCTATTAGATTAAAAAAAAAAGAGGACAAAAACTCCAAAGAATTCGTTACAGATCAAAAGTCGACAAGATGAGAAGAAAAGTCTGGTATGGGAGACGACCGATTAGTATTCGACGGAGAAGGACAAGGCAAGATGAAACCTCCAACCCTTACGACGTTGCTGTCACCTTGACGTCTAGGAAGAATCCCAGCGGTGAGTTTAGCAAGAGCCGCCGTGTACTCCACTAGTAACTCAGCGATGATTACGACAGAGATCATGATTGATTGTAACTGGAAGACTTGCTGGAGTATCAGGTGAGTGATTTGTAGAAAAGAAGAAGGATCTAGAAAGTCCCTGTTTTTTTCTTTTTTTCTTTTTCAGAGCTCCTATGCTATGGATGACTTGTAAGAAAGAAAGACTCTTTATATATAGATTATAGATACTAGTGGTGACGGAGTTACACGGACTCATTTTTAATTATCTTTGTATTTAAAAAGGAACGTTCTTTAAAAAGACAAAACAACCGCGTCGTATGCGCACAACTATACATATTTGTGTTTAGCTGTCAATGAGTTTTTCTTTAAATACAAAAAGAACTTGACCTGCCGCTTTCACACGGATATTTGATTTAAATTCAATGTAAATACATAAACTGTTAATTTTATAAAAAATTATATACATATATTTTTTATATTTTGTAGTTTACATATATAGTATACAGATGTTTGATAATAATTTTTTTATTTGTACATAATATTATACTAAAAAATTATTACTTGATGCAATTTAATGCAATTGTACTATTCACATATTAAAATATTAAAATGATGTTCTTTTGTAATTTATTTTAAAATGAAATAACATACTAAAAAAAAGTTTCATTAGTTTACTATGAATTATTATTATGATATTTTGTTTAAAAAAAATCTCAAAATTTTTATATTTGACTAAAATAAATGAGGTAATATTATATATAAAAAATTATATAATATATACTATATATTTCAATTTTGTTTTTAATTTTCACCACAACAACCATTGTAATTAATTAATTTAAATTAATTTTAAATAGTGATAGAATCTGTAAATAAAAATAAATACAAAAAGAAATATTTAGTTTATTGTAAATGCAATGATTAAATGCGTAAATAAAAAAATACTTAATATGCTATTCATATTTCTAAACAGTTCTCATTTATTATGTTATTCATATTTCCAAACAGTATAAAAATACTCTAATTTTAATAATATAGACTTGTACATCAATTTTCTATAAATTATTATTAATGTTATGTATTTTGTTTTCTTGAAAACTGAATTCTCAGAGTTTTTATATTTGATTCAGCAACACAGTTGGTTGCCAAGAAACTACACTTCTTGTTGCCTTCTAGACTTGTTTAAAGAGAAAAAAATTATATATTTTTTACTTTCAATCCAGAATCAGGTTTTCGGTTTTAATTTCTCCCCTCAATTCAGATTCAACCTTTGATTTAAAACTTGAGACATAATTTAAACTTTTCTTTCCAAGGAGGCATCAACTAAAAACGCAACAAAACCAATATTAACACTAGCTCAAACAAACCTGTTTTTTTATTTGTTTGTTTGTTATTATGAGTTATTTTATAAAATATATGGTATATCTGAAAAGTCATTAACTCTTTTTGTTTGTTTGCACGAGACCACGAGTATGATATATTTTGTCTGGTTGGAGGTTTGTTTCACACTTTCACTTGAAAATAAAACAAAAACAAGGAGATAGATTTAAGAATTTACTGGCATATGATTGGAACTTCGATCACATATCGGCTATGATTGGATAGCATCTCTGGCGCAACAATCACAGCTGAAACATTTATTACTCTTACTTACGCTGAGAAATAGCCAATTAGGTGAAATCCATTTACTTTATATTTACTCCAATTACTGTTTAAATAAAAGAAATCTCACACTCAAAATAACACTATGTTTTACGGAAGTAAACTGTTTTTCTCTCTCTCACGCTCATTTATTATTTCTCAGTTCCACTTTTTATTTTTCACCCAATTACTCTTAAAATTACCAATCACACCCATCATTTGAACTATAAATGGAGCTTACGAGTATTTATTTTTATTTAATTATCTATGAAAATATCAAATATTTGTCCGGATTCTTCGAGGAGGATATATTATATTTTATATAATTAAAAAGGGCATCGTATCCCTTATATATTAATAGGGGAACATTAGCAATAGACTAACCTTTATTTTATAAGTAATTACAAATGAACCAGCTGACGTGTCAAGCTGTAAGACTCTCTCAGCCTCAAATTGTCAAGACCCATTAATTACTAGAGTATTTACGTATATTGCCACTGAACCTATTAGCCTAACCATGTATAATACGCTTTACATTGCTTATATAATACATCATACATTTAATTTATTAAATATTGCTCTTTCCTTTCTTCCTTTTGTATTGATCTTAACGTTAGTCACTTACCAAGGATGTTTCATTTTACAATTAGTCCTTTTGTACGTTTCCTCTTTCCGTATGTGCCTACATAAAAAAATTATATGGTTAGAATACATTAGACTTTTTTTGTGTGAATAGAATATATTTAGATAAGCTTGGTGTAAATTCTAAGTGTTTTCGAGTTGATGTACTCAACTTTTTTTTAATATATTCATGGGTTACACTCTTACCAAGATATCAACCAGTTCTTTCTTCTACATGTGCTAAATGTATAATGAATTACAGTCCACAGTTGTATGTGTTCTTTGAGTATTCTTTTTTTTTTAACAACAATTCTTTGAGTATTCCTATAGACACAACAATTCACATTATTATAATTTTGTACATTACAATTATTTATCAAAAAGACAAATCATTGATGTGATATTCATGCAACACAATAACCTATTTGATCTAATTTTATTGTGTTCATGTTTTTTCAATTTAAAAAATATTCAATATTGAGAACCCTATTTATCAACACTGAAAACCATGAAAGTACATAAAAAATAGAACGTTCGATTGTCTTGGCAGAGTAAGTTAGAGAGCTAAATAATACATTTACTACTGTCTTTTAACATCATCTGTAGAAGAAAGGAAGAATAGTTATGGGTAATAATCACAAAAGATTATTATTTTTACTGAAATTAAAGACAAGACTGAAAAGCAGAAGAATCGTATGGGTAAGAAACACAGAAGATTGATTTAAACGAACAGATTGGATTTTAGCGATGGAACCATAACCCCTTTTCTCATTTTTTCTGTAACACCATAATCTCTTTTCTCAAAGTGTTTGATATTGGAGTCTGGAGATGAGGAGTTTGTTTTTGTTTTTCATTTTACATGGATTAGAGTTAATAATTTGTTCTTCATATTAAGGGCTCATCATCTCTTCTGAACCCATTAAATGTGCTGCAAGTCCAGATCCACATTTTTAATAATCCAAACTATATTTTTTTGATACATAAGTTTTACTTACTATATGCTTATTTCTGATTGAACATTACATATTATACATGTTTTGTATTCTTTAAACTATGCACAAAAATGTAAAGTAGATTAAATTATTTTTCCGACATTCTAATCCCGCACAAGGTGCGGGTCTCTACCTAGTATAAAACTATAAAGGACATATCAATCGCTTGACGTGTTCACAACTTGTCTGCTGTAAAATAGTCACATCAAAATGATATAAATAATACTGAATCATATCAATTATGGAATATTTAAATTGATGTGATCTGTAACAATCTGAATTAAATCATTGTTAAATTACCTGAGGCTTCACCCAGTAGTCTTTGATGACACGCATCTAGCTAGTCCAGTTATGATTTGTACCAAATACCTAAACTTATATGATTGCCACCAGTGAAGTGGACCACTAGGGGTATTTAATTGGGAAAATGAATTTAAGTACATTTATCTGATAGAAACGTATCACAATGCCTTCCAACATAATAACGACCATATATACTTGTGTTCTATAAGTGCAAGACTTTGTATTGATATATCTCTTGTCTTTGAATTTTATTTAAATGCATGCATTAATCTGTGGAATGCCGCCGTGTACTCAACAAGTAGCTCAGTGATGATAACAACAGAAACTCTTTTAATTATCGTTGATATATCTTATTTTTGTTCTAAAACCAAGTACGCAGATACTGGTAAAATCACTAATCTATCTTTTGAAGAATTCTAAAATTAAATGTGGTTGAACTTAACTAATTTTTAAAAGAATGATTTAAAATCAAATAACAAGATAAAAATTCAAGATTTTTTTTGGTTAATATGGTTCACTGAACATATGTTATATTTGCCATTCGGCAAAAGTTATTATTAAAGCCAATATAATTCTTTTTCAAAAAAAAACAAAAGCGAAATATAATTCTCATAACTAAAATGAGACCAACCCGCCTCAAAATCATTGGCCGGGACAATTATCAGTTGGACGGAATATAACAGAATGTCAATTATCATAACAGATTATCAATTATCATACATTAAGAAAAGAAAAGCAAGAAGCCACCAAGAAAACAAAGTCATCATTTTTGTTGTACTTAAAATTCAATAAATACAAAAATCATAAATATTGTAAAGAAAGCTAATAACCGACTATTAATTATAACACGGAGAGGATACTCTTGTCAAAAAAAAAAAAAAAAAAAAGAGAGCGAGAGACAGCGAGAGAGAGGATAAGCACTGTAACCCTAGCTCCGACACGCCTATCCGGCGGTGTCGGAGGCGACCTTCCCCTTCCCCTTCCCTCTTTTTCCTTTGCTTTCCTCCTCCTGCTCTAATCTTGAGTCGATATGTTTTCCTCTCTGCCGTGGTGGTGGTTCGTTTCTCAGATCGATTAGATCTGTCGAAGTCGTTCATTGATTTCGTTTGGAAAGGCGACGAGACTTTGGAGAGGTTTAGGAGAGGAGAGTCGGCGTTTAGGATCGAAAGTATACCAAGATCAATTTTCCCCTTTTCAGATCTAGGGTACACTTTCATGGCGGTGGCGCGTGAACAAGGTCAGACGACTCCATTACCTCGGATGCTCTTACCTACGGAGGTCGGCTAGCTGGTAGAGGAGAGGTGCGACTAGAGGTTGATAGAAGGAGTTTCAAACCAGTTTGAAGCTTGAAAGAGATCCACTCGCGTTCCTCACCGCCAAGGTCCGACTTTCATTCCGGAGTCACTTCCGGCTTGGCCTATGAAACGAGGTATTGATTGACGGCGGCAATAACTTCAACCTGTAATGCTCCCTGGGAGATTATGTTGTTGGTTCACGGACTCGACGCTCACCATTTGGAACCATCACACGATACATGTCATAGAATATATGTTGATGTTATGGTTTGCCTGTCCAGTTTCTGCCTCGGCTTGTATGGCTTTTAGGTGTTAGGTTCATTCGGACTACTGTCCGTAGTTGGCTTAGGACTGGAGCAATGAACGCCAATTGATACAAACCGTCATCAGTAAAGCGCCTATGGTGTTGATGCTAATGGGACATGAGCAGAAATCCTACCTTACGGGACCATAGCTTGGTGAAGAATGGTATGCTGCTTGTTTGGATTGTCTTTGTGTCACTAGTTGTTTTCAAGTCATAGTGGTCGAATGAAGGGTTCAAAGAGATGATTCACTCCGGGTTGTGGGGTGGATTCATTCTCGATGTGGTCAAAAAATACATTGTTAGCTTTGGTCAAGTAGCGTTAAGTCCAATCAAGTGACTTAGGGCAATACTAGATAGCTTCAATGTATTTGGTCTAAGTCTGTAGTGGTGATAACCTTGTGTATCATGTTTGGTGAATTTGAAGTTTATGAAGAGTTAAAAAAAAAAAAAAAAATTATAACACGGAGAAAGAGTTAGGGCAAAAGTTAAAATAAAATAAAATAGAAGTTAATTAGAAAATCCTCGGCTGTGACTCATCTACTCGATCAAAGGAACAGAAGAAGAGAAAAACACATTGACAAGATCAGAAATCGACCAGATGCGAAGATAAATCTGGAAAGAGCGAGGATCTAAGAGGACAATACATGGAGAAATTGCCAATCCTTATGAAGTTTCCGTCGTCATCTTGCCGCTGCCGCTGGGGAAGAATCCCGGCTGTGAGTTTAGCGAGAGCTGTCGTGTACTCCACTAGTAGCTCAGCAATAATTACAACAGAGATCATGATCGTTGAAGTTGAAGAATGAAGATTCCCGGAGGAGAGAATGATCTAGCAGTCTTATGAGTTCTCTACTTTGAGTGTTGAATCTGTTGATATGACTCTTGCGAGAAAGGGATAACTCATTTTTTCCTTTTATAAGAGAGCAGACCATTAAAAAGAAAAGCTAGAGTTGATCCACTAGGCTCGTCCTTACTCGGACTCGTGTTTCATATTTTAGTATTTTCGGGTCTTTTAGTCAAAATAAAATACGCGCACTACACACTAGCATTAGCTGTTCTTCAAGCAAAATAAAAACTTTTAAAACCTATTAAATCGATACCGAAGGAATATTACTTTGTGTCATGTCTTGATTTTAACCCAAAATAAATCAAAGTGTCTACTGATTTTGCTACACTAATTTATTTTTTTATCTCAATGAAAAGCTGGAACATTCTTGGAACATGTTATTCTTTTGAAAAAATTAAATAGAAGGTATACATAACAACTGTAAACTTTATAAACTTAAGAGAAACTGAAAAACACCATTATTCCAGAATAAAGATATAAATATCTATATTCTATATTTTTAACATTCTTCGAACTTTTTTTTTTAAATATCTATATTCGTCTCTCTGTTTCCTTTTCTTCTTCTTTTGACGTCATAAAAATTTGAAGCACGTCACACAAGTGATCAAAATCATTAAAGTCTCCATTATATTTTCTCATACAGATTTACAAAGAGGATGAGAGGCATCGAGACACTCAAGGGAAAAATCTCAGCGGCCACTCTTCTATTAGATTAAAAAAAAAGATGACAAAAACTACAGATCAAAAGTCGACAAGATGAGAAGAAAAGTCTGGTATGGGAGACGACCGATTAGTACTCGACGGAGAAGGACAAGGCAAGATGAAACCTCCAATCCTTACGACGTTGCTGTCGCCTTGACGTCTGGGAAGAATCCCAACGGTGAGTTTAGCGAGAGCAGCCGTGTACTCCACTAGTAACTCAGCGATGATAACGACAGAGATCATGATCGAATATAACTGGATGACTTGCTGGAGTATCAGGTGAGTGATTTGTAGAGAAGAAGAAGGATCTTGACAGTCTCTCTCTGATTTTTCTTTTGTTCTTGAGAGCTGTAGTGGATGACTTGTGAGAAAGAAAGACCTCTTTATATAGATATGTGATCGAGTTACACGGTCTCATTTTTAATTTTATCTTTTATATACTTTAACAAGACAAACAACCGCGTCATACGCTCACATCTATAAACATTTGCATTTAGCTGTCAATGAGTTTTTTTTCTTTTAATACAATAACTCAGCAACACACTTAACACTTAGCTCACGCACACTGGTGATATTATGATCATTTGTTTGTTTGTTTGTTTGTTGTATTATGAGTCATTTTATAAAATATATAGTATATCTGAAAAGTCATGAACTTTTTTTGTTTGTTTGTTTGTACGAGACGAGTATGATACAGTATATTTGATCTGGTTGGATGTTTTGTTGCACTTGAAAAGAAAAAAGCAAAATCAATGTATCGAGGAGATAGATTTAAGAATTTACTGGTATATGATTGGAACTCTGATCACATATCATTTGACACATGATTGGAGTATTTATTTTTATGTAATTATGACCATGTTCGGAACCGCGTTAGGTGTGAGTCGGGCGGTCGGTATGGGTCTAACGAGTTGTACAAAAATCGGGGATTAATTTTTAATGGTTATTTAATTTTCTGATAAATTATAAATATGTATGAATGAATTCCATAGAATGCAATGATATTTATAATGGCAGAATGGTTTCTGAAGCTGAATCCCAAGCAACAGTTCGCGGGTTCGACGCAAGGGGTCTGCGTTTCGCGTATATTTTTGTTTTTTATTTTTGTTTTTCTCATTAATGGCATACTTGTAATTATTTCATCTTTTTCTCCAAATATTTGTAGGGTTTCGCAAAAAAATTGCAGACCCGCCATAACTTTTATTTCACCGATTTCATCCATTTCTTTTACGTTTTTCTACATGTTTATGCTTAATACGCATAGATTTATCATTTAGAACTCGATTTTGAGCTTAAAACCTCAAAAATGTGAACTTTTTTGACGAGCCCGAGTTAATGGCCGAATAAGACGAAATCGCCTCGCTTACCCTCCGCCTAGCGCTTCTCCGCCGTTTAATCGACCGGTGCGGCCGCGTTTTAGAACCTTATCTATGAAAATATCAATTATTTGTTTTGATTCTTCGAGGATATATTATATTTTTTATATAAAAAAGAGTACCGTTTATAAAACTATAAAGGACATATCAAGCTTGACGTGTTCACACTTTGGCTGCTGTGAAATAGTCACCTCAAATTGATATCAATAATACTGAAATCAGGGAATTTTTAAATCCATGTGAGTTATAAAAATCTAAATTAAATCGTTGTTAAATTACCTGAGGCTTGACCCAGTAGTCTTTGATGACACTCATTTAGCTAGTCCGGTTTTGATTTGTATCAAATATCTAAACTTATATGATTGCCACCAGTGAAGTGGACCACTAGGGGTATTTAATTGAGAAAATATAATTTAAGTACACTTATGCTCATAGAAACGTATCACCATGCTGTCAATAATGACCATACTTCTTTTTTATAAGTGAAAGACTTTGTATTGATATATGATATGTCTCTCATCTTTGAATTGTATTTAAAATGCATCCATTAATCTGTGGAATCGCAGCTCTTCTCAGGTTCTTTTTGGCCTTTGCTATACCTGGAAGACATTGAGATGTATATCTTCGGCTATAGAAAACAATACAAAAGCATATACTGTAAGGTCAAATCAAAACTGTCTATTTAAATATTATCTACCTAAAATTGATTATATTTAATTTATATTACTATTTTATAAGTGGATCAGATAATAAAAATAAAAATATATAACAACTATTTATTATAACTGTTATATAATATATTTTAATTTGAAAAATAAATATGTTTTTATTATTGTTTTAATGTTATTCAATAGCTTTTAGTGATAAATAAATAGTATTTATCAAAAAGAAACAAAAAATTCTTAATTAGTAATAATATAATAAAGAATCTTCATTTTAATATGATATTTGATGGTATGGTTGGAGAGTCAAAAAAATTTAATCTAAAATTACACTAATTTTAATACTAAAATAGTATTATGGATTGGAAATATCCCGAGGAGGACGGGGCATTAACTTAAGTTTTTGATATCAATTTGTTTTTCTTTATATGTAGTAGTTGTTAGCGTTGTTCTTGTCAAAAGACTCAAAACAAACTTAGTTTTTAATAATTTGGTTTGTAATATGTGTATAACTGTTTATATTTATTTTTTATTTTTTTGCTATGATTGTTATTTTTCATTCTTTCAAAAACACACAGAATATATACTTACTTTGTGTCATGTCTTGATTTTAGCCCAAAATAAATGAAAGTGTCTACTGATTTGCTAAACTAATTCATTTTTTTTTAAATGAAAAACTGGAACATTCTTGGAACATGTTCATCTCTCTGTTTCCTTTATTAGAGAGTTCAGGTCCAATGAAATATTCAAGCCCAATGGCATATGATAATGGTTTCTTTTCAAGTAATCCAATATATAGGCCTCGATTGGTACAGCTGATGAAGAAGCAGTAGCAGTATGCTGTAGAAGCAGTATGCTGCAGAAGCTGTATGCTTTAATTAAAACTTTTAATAAGATGATTGGTAGAGCAGTAGCAGTATACAATTTTAATTTTTTATAAAAGTTAGTATATAATATATTTATTTTAAAATAATATATATTAAATTATAATATATATATATATATTAAAATTAATGAATCTTAATTAATAACATAAATTAAATTTTTTTTTTTTGTCGACCATTTTACAGACTCATGTGGACTCTGTAAACCAAACTGGTTGCTCTGTATCCATATGGACAGTAAACGACGTTTGTTGCCTCGTACTGCGTGCTAAGCTATCCGCCTTGTTGTTTTGCGTCCGTGGTATATGAATAATCTCTGAGCTGTTGAAACTTCTCTTCAGACTCTTGATGTCTTCTAAGTAACTCGCAAATGCTGGCCATTCTTCTGGTTCCGAAACCATCTTCACCAATTGAGAACAATCCGTTGCAAATGTAACATTAAATTGCCTTAAATTCCTCATGCACTCCATCGCCCAAATAAGAGCTTCGACTTCTGCATGTAACGGGGACTGACTAGCCCTCGTATTCCTAGCTCCTAGTAAACCGTCAAAACCTTCTAAAGTACTGTACCATCCTTGTCCTGAAAAAGTATCCTCCGCCTTCCATGAACCATCCGTGAAACACCATCGTCCCGATCGCAGCGGTAATACTACTTCAGTCGTATGAGTGGCCTGATTCTGAGGCTGAATTACTTCCTGCTGAGCTTCCAGCCAAAGTAAAGATTCAGTCATAGCTCGTCGAAGGGTCTCTCTCGGATCCGTATCCAAATTACTAAATACCTTACTATTCCGTCCTTTCCATATATACCAAAGTATCCATGAAAAATGGTGCTCCTCTATTATTGGTTCAACCCTCCAAAATAAATAATCCATATTCACAAATAAAGATTGTCCTGGAAAGTGCTCTGGGTGCGTTGGGATCATTGATAGTGCCCATACCTGGACTGCCGGTGGGCATTCGAAGAAAACATGATTTATGGATTCCTCTGATGCGCCACATCTATCACACCGTATATCTCCTTTAAGACCCCTTGCCTTCAGACTTTTCTTCACTGCAATACATCCCGACAAGAGTTGCCATAGAAAGTGTTTCATCTTGGGTGGACAGCGTACTTTCCAACAATTAGCTTTAAGAGCAGTTACCGTGGGTCCGAATTCTACTGTCCCTCTTTCCATATCCGGATATGTTCTCGCCACTTGGTATCCTGATTTTACCGTATATTTTCCATTTTTTGTAAAGTGCCAGCCATCCCGGTCATTTGTTGGTATCCTACTTAAAGGTATACTCTCTACAATCTTAACATCGTCGGGGTCCATTATCTCCTGAAGAGTGTGTGATTTCCAAGTTCGTGTTGTTCCATCAATGAGGGAATCAACCATAAGATCCGGTAAGAGAACATTTTGTTTTTTGTTTGCTGGTCTCGGGCGAGTGGTTGGGAGCCACGGATCATTCCATACTGATATGGATGTCCCTGATCCCACCCTTTTGATTAGTCCTTTGCTAACCAGAGATCTAGCAGAGATTATACTACGCCAACCATAGGAAGACGCGTACGATCTGATCGGTTCCAGGGGTGAAGCGTTCCTGAAGTATCGACCTTTAAAAACACGAGCAAATAGAGTGTTTGGTTTCTCTATTAGTCTACATAGCTGTTTACCAAGCATAGCTGTATTAAAATCCGTAAAGTCCTTAAAGCCTAGTCCTCCATCATCCTTGTTCACACAAACCTTATCCCATGATTTCCAATGTAATCCTTTTGTATTCCCACTGGGGCTCCACCAGAATTGTGCTACCGCACTTGTAAGCTTTTTCGCCACCGTCTTTGGTATTCTATAACAGGACATAATATGGTTGGGTAGTGCCGTTGCTACCGATTTTATTATTACCTCCTTTCCTCCTTTGGAAAAAAAAACGAAAAGTCCATCCATTGATTCTGTTATTCAATATTTCCTGAACGAAACCAAATACTTGTACCTTTGAACCACCCAAACTCTCTGGTATTCCCAAATATTTTCCCATCCCTCCTACATTTTGAATTCCCATGAGATCTCGAAGTGCTTGGCGAGTGTCGTCATCAATTGTGTGACCAAATTGAATTGACGATTTTTGGAAGTTAATCTGTTGACCCGAAACCTTTTCGTATTCTTTAAGAATTACCAAAATAGTCTCGCACTCCTCTTTCTGTGCTTTACAGAAAAAGATGCTATCATCTGCGAAAAGTAAATGAGATATTGGTGGGCATGCCCTTGCCACTTTGATTCCCGTTAGCCGTTTTCCTCTTTCAGTCTTTTTGATATTTGCTATTAAAGCCTCAGTGCACATAATGAACAAATATGGGGATAAAGGGTCTCCTTGACGTAAACCTCTATTTGGAATAATTTGTCCTTTTGGTTGTCCATTTAATAAAATTCTGTATTGTACCGAAGTTATACACTCCATCATCAACTGGATCCAATGGGAAGCAAATCCCATTTTCCGAAGTAATGCCTGAATAAAATTTCATTCCACTCTATCGTAAGCTTTACTCATATCCGTTTTATAGCCATAAACTTATTTTGGCAGGACTTATTTGTCCTCAACCCATGAAACATCTCTTGTGCAATCAGGATGTTATCCGAAATCAATCTCCCTGCCACAAAAGCCGACTGTGTTTCTGAAATCAGAGCCGGTAGGCAAACCTTTAGCCTTTGACACAGGACTTTTGATATAATTTTATATCCGACATTACAGAGACTTATTGGCCTAAGTTCTGTCATCCTTGTCGGTCTCTCCGTCTTTGGAATCAAACAAATATTTGTAACATTTAGCCTCTCATCCAATTTGCATGTGGTCAGGAAATTATTAACCATTTCCACTATATCTTTTTTGATAATGTGCCAAGAATGTTGGAAAAAAAGTGTCGTCATTCCATCTGGCCCCGGTGCCTTTTCTGGATGCATCATGAACAGCGCTTGTCGCACCTCTTCCTCTGTGGCTATCCTTATCAGCCTTTGATTCGTTTGTTGAGATATGGTTGGTGTAATCTCGGCCAGAAAATCATCAAATTCGCTAGGCGACGTAGTAGTAAAAAGATCATCAAAATAATCCACGGCAACCTTCTCAATCCCTTCCTCTTTAAACACCCAGTTTCCATTTGTATCGTATAACCCTACTAGCCGATTACGAGTTCGTCGCTGTTTCGTCAAGGCATGAAAGAATTTTGTACTGCGATCGCCCGCCGTATTCCACGTATTCCTACTTTTCTGTTGCCAATATTCCTCCTCGTCTTTATAAGCCTCTTGAAGTTTCCGAGACACTTCCAAAATATCCTCTTGGGATCGATTATCATCGGTCTGTACCTCCTCCAAAGCCTGTTGCAATTCTGCTATTTTCTCTTTTCCATATGGTGGGTTGTTCTTGCGCCAAGTTGAAAGTTCGTGTCGGCAATTTGTAATCTTTGACACAATATCCCCAACGTTGCCAGTTGTGTTCCTCCCTTCCTTTGTCCATCCCCTAGCAATGGATTCCAAAAAACCATCCTTGCCTATCCATCTTTTATCAAATCGAAATTGTCCCTTACGTCTAGTAACTTTATCCTCTAGGAAAGCCACTATTGGTTGATGATCCGAGCCCACCATTTTCAAATATTCTGTGTACGATTGTGGAAACATTGTGTGCCATTCTTCGTTTGCTAAAGCTCTATCCAATCTACATCTAATCATTGTCGCTTTCCCATTTACTTTCCTCCTTCTTTGCCAAGATAATTTGTTCCCTTTTGCCTGGAATTCCAAAAGACCACTATTACGGATCATATTATTAAATGATACGAAAGTTTCCGAATTCCGTAACGGGCCACCTTCTTTTTCATGGTTCCCAGTGATTTCATTTAAATCTCCAATAATAAACCAAGGGTCGTCTCGTGCAATGCCATATCTAGTTAGCCTCTCCCAGACTTGGTCTCTTAGTTTCTGGACTGGCTCTCCGTATACAAATGTCATAAAGATCTTTTTTCCCAGAGCCTCCGCCTGGATATCTATCATCCTATTATTCGAGTATAGCACATTGACTTGATACTCATTGTTGTAATATAAGGCTAGCCCTCCGCTTGTTCCATTTGGGTCTACCGTTATTAAATTATCATATCCAAAATGCGATTGAAATCCTTGAACAAAGGCAAAATCTTGCTTTGTTTCTGATAAAAAAAGAAAATCTGGTCTATATTGGTGCCATATCTCCCGTAGATAGCTAATTGTCCACTTACTTCCCATGCCTCTACAATTTCAGCTGAGAACCTTCATAAAAAATTTTTTAACACGCTCATTGGAGCCATGAACAAATGGACTTGATGTGGCCCGTTAACTTCAACCAGATGTTGACATTGCTTTTGAAACATTGAAAGGTTTATAATCATCTGGTCACTGCCGATACTAACTTGTATCCGTCGAAAGTCCAATACCCTTTTAATTTCGTAAAATAACTCCCCTTTCCAAATCCCATTACCGGGCAAAAGGTCCCGCCAGAAGACAAAATTCGCATAATTTAAAGGGTCAAAAGCTAAAGTGCATCCAATAAGATGAAGCCACCATCCCAACTTCTTGTACAGCTGATTAATTAATTGCCTTGTCCTCTTTATCAACCTCCTATGCCTCGTTGTAACCATAGCTAAGGAACATAGGGTCTTCTTCAAAACCAAAGAGCCTTCTTTTGATCTCTGACTTGTAGAGACCGAGACTCTACATAGCCTGTTCCATCGGTTGTACTGATTTTGGTTTAATGAGACCAAATTCAATATCATATAATGTACACTCCCGACGTTTTTTGTAACAACATTCCATAAAACCCAAAGCAAATAATGCAACCAAATGAGAGTTGCTCCAATAGGGGAACAGCTCATGTCGAACCAGATATTGTCTACCCTAAAGATAGTTACATACATCCTAACAGACGAATATGAATACTGTGCTCTGCTTAGTAGCCATTGTTCTTGTGTGTCACTGTTATAGTTCCAGAGCAGAGCCAAAGAAATGTCCCATTCCAACCAGAACTCCAAAAATGCAATTTATTCATTATGATGGCAAAAACAATAAAAGAGCCTACAAACCCATAGGATGTAACCATCCTAAAACCCACAACAGACTTACGAAAAATCCAAAGAGACCAGCTAATGTTCATAGAACTTATTAAACCACCACCCACCACAGAAACCACTTCCTGTTTTATTAAAAATAAATTGAAAACAACTTGACCCATAAAATTAATTCTTGTGATTATCAGGTGGTAGGTTTGAGGCAACCTGATTCTCCATTGGGTTCCTGCTATCTCATGTTCGAGTACCTACCTTTGCCGGAGCTCTCTTGCGTGGAGAAGCTAAAGCCTTTGCAATCCGCAACTTGTTGCTCGCTGCAGTACTGGTTGGAGGCTTTAAAGGTTTCTTCTTGGTAGTTTCCTTCTTTGCTTCCGCCTCAAGTAAAGGTCCCTTACCACCCGCTTGCACCTGTAGTTCCTCTGTCTTCGTGTCTGTTGCCTCTGTCTCCAATAAGAGATTCATCTCGGCTATCTCCTCTGCCGAAAGGTCTGGAAGATCATCTGCAGTTTCCAAATCAAGTCCCTGTTCCTTGCACGATGCTCTAATCTCATCCCAATCCATCACATCCTCATCTCCCAGTGTCACCTGATTTGCCATTAACCCTTGTAGTTGTTGAATCCCTTTCTCCGCATCAATTGGGTCCGACACCACCGCTGTGCCCGTCGCTTGTGTTGCCTCCAGCTGGTCTTGGAAGCCCTTCGACGGAGGCAGCAAATGATCATCCCCACAGTCGTGATCTCACCCTCCTCCCTTGTGTCCTCCTGTAAACACACTCGGTGTTGTTGCTCTCCAGCACGACCTGGACCAACGCTAGTCTGTTCATGGAATCTTTTATTTTCCGATCGCTCTGTTTGATAACGTGCCATCTCGCCTTCACCCTTGTGATTTCCTTTGTAACCAGATCCTCTCTTGCCTCCTCTGTCTGCAACTCGCACCCACTTTGAAGCAGCATCCTCCACCATTTTCCCTTTGCCTTTGCCATAGTAATCCCTTGATTCCCTCTCTCGGTTTTAATGGCCTCCATTCCCATTAATGACCACCCCTTTATAACTTCGGGCTCTCTCATCATGTGTTCCGGCCTCGTGCCATCCTCCATTTCCTCCTCGGTTCTCTGTTTGCTTCACCCGATTCTGTTGGGCACCCCTAACTGTTGGACAGTTCTCCTCACCATGACATAGACTGCCACTTTCCCAAGGAATTTCCGATGGGTAGTGAAGTGACTTCTTAGGTTGCCACTTTCCCAAGGCAATCATCCAATAATCAAAATGATATGGTTGATGCTTGAGAACCCCTTCAATGTCTTCTTCCTTTTCAAACTCAAACTGGAACTTCCCCAATCCCAAATCCGTTCCGACCACCTTATCCTCCAGATTCCATATCTTGGGAAGCTTAGTAAGTAAAGCTTTCATCTCTTGTTTCTCTGGATTCATACAACGGCCAATCAACATCTTGGAGCATGACTTGATCAAAGCGGAGTTGTCAAAATGAGGTACTGAAATCTTAAGCCTCTTACGGGTTCCTTCACCACTCCTTGATTCCCCCATGGATCCCAACAATTGACCCTGTGTCATTGTTAACCAAAGAACCTTTAAACCTTTGCAATAAAATAAAGTATGAGAACGTAAACTGTGATAATCGATACTCCTCAGCCACAGAAAGATGAACATTATATATCGTTCTCTATTTCCAAAAATGTCACCCCACAAAGAATCATTATCAATAGCTAAATTTTGATATCGAATCCCCCCACTATCAAATCCAGAAAAGAAATGATTTTGTGATCCTTGATTGATAGTCTCCCAGACATATCGATAGAACCAGACCAGAAGACTTCCCAAATATGAAAGATAAAAGATCCCCAATATCATACCTTGATATCCATACGATCCCATCAGAATCAAAATCGTATCACCCATAAATGCCGCCATATCCAATCTCCATTTGGGATTCTTCCCCCGACTCCAATCGATTCGAACCATCCCGTAGAGATTCTGGGAATCTCCCCGATTAAAACCCCTAAGATCCCTTGAATTGCCAAACCCCATAACATGACGATCTCCTTTCGCAATCCCCGGATCCCACCATCGCGCTCTCATCCGAAAACCCTAAATCGCTCTAGTCGCCGTCGAAATCTCTTAAGAAATTAAATAACATAAATTAAATTAGATTTTAAATGTGAAATACTATTATTTAAAAAATAAATGTATATTTTTTTAAATATAATTTTTTTGGATATAAAATAATTTGAATATTATCAAACAAAATTATCACTATAATTTATCCTTTTATTTTATACATTAATATATAAAAGAGATATAATTAATTATTTTATTTACTAATTTCAAAAATTATGTTTATATTGAAAATTTTATTTTAAAAACAAAACTTTACAATTAAAATATCTATTTTTTAAAAATAATCTTTCGTATTTAAAATATAATATAATTTAGATAATTAAGTTATATTTTAAATGTGAAATACTATTTTTAGAAAAAAAATTATTATTGTATATTTATTTTTGAAATCAAAATTTCATTTTATGGATATAAAAATAATTTTATGATATTATTAAATTAAATAAATGAACTAATTATATTTATTTATTAAATTTATAAATTGTAAATACAAATGCTCTTCCAAAAGCTTCATATGAGAGCATTTGCTAGAGAGCATTTGGAGAGTATTAGCATTTAGTAAATGCTTTTCTAAATGTTATTTTAACAAAAATTGATTAGATAATGTAGAGCATAATGCTAATACTAATGCTCTACCAATCAAGACCATATTCTAGCTTTAGCTCTCGATCTCTATCTCTTCAAACTCTATTTATGATATCAAACGTTCTATTTAGTGAAGGCAACTTTGTGTTATTTCGTTTCTTGTTCTTTCACTTAAATAAAGCTCAATGAGCTATCTTTTTTTTTTTTTCCTGAAACTTTGATGGTATATATTTAAATGGAGCAAAGGTGTAGCATTACAACCTTAGGAAAAAACCAAACCCATATCAACTTCTAACCTGAAGACGTAAAGAGAAACCCAAAGAGGATAACTAAAGGGCTAACATTGTTACCCTTCCTAGGGTTGAAGAAAATAACAAAGGCCTGCTGAAAGCCCATTCGAAGTAAGGAGTATGATGATGTGTAGATGCGAGTTTTTTATAGTCAACTCTATTCCTCTCTGGATTGAATCCGACGATCGATCGGTGGATGTTACGGTGAAGACGGTTGTTCCTTTCACATTTCAATAAAGCTATAATCTTTCTTAGTTTAGAAATGTTTCACATTCTTTTGACCTCATAAAAATTTGAAGCACTTCACACACAAGTAATCAAAATCATTAAAATCTCCATTATATATTTCTCATACAGAGGATAAGAGGCATCGAGACACTCAAGGGTAAAACATCAGCCGTCACTATTATTAGGTTAAAAAAGAAAGATGACTGACAAACACTCTAAAGAGTCGTCACAAATCAGAAATTAATGAAATGAGAAGAAGAGTCTGGTATTGGAGACGACCGATTAGTACTAGACGGAGAATGAGAAGGCAAAATGAAACCTCCAACCCTTACGACGTTGCCGTCGTCTTGACGTCTCGGAAGAATCCCAGCGGCGAGTTCAGCGAGAGCAGCAGTGTACTTCACTAGTAACTCAGCGATGATTGCGACAGAGATCATGATCGATTGTAACTGGAAGACTTGCTGGAGTGAGTGATTTGTAGAGAAGAAGAAGGATCTTGAAAGTCTCTGATTTTTGGTTTTTGTTTTTGTTTTTGAGGCTCTAGTGGATTGACTTGTGTGAAAGTAGGACGCTTTATATAGACGTCTTTAACAAGACAAAACAACCGCGTTATACGCACGCATCTATACACATTTGCGTTAACTCAGCAACACACTTCGTCGTTAAGAAACAGTTGTTGCCTTCTAGACTTGTTTTTTTTTTCTTAACTAAACTATTTATTTTTTATACGAAGAAGTATTAGATTTTTGGTTTTAATTTCTTCCCTCGATCCAGAATCAACCTTATGCTTGAAAACTTGAGACATTTTAAACCATTTTGATGGTTCTATATGGATATTTAACCGTTCGACTTTAGTTGGGTTTTGACATGGCTTGTTATGGTTCAACCAGGTACGATCGCAGGTACAATCCGGGTTTAAAACATTGTATTATAGTGTAGTTTCATTATAGTTTTGTCTCTCTTTAGTTTATTTTTTTATTATAGTGTAGTTTCGTTATTTTTTTTTTGCTAAGAATGTTAATATCATTAACTAGTAATGAAAAAGATTACAAGTGGTGAAACTTGAAATCCAAAGAGCTTCAAGAAGCTAATTTGGTTGTACAAGCCGCAAAAAAAGTTAAAAGAGCTTGTAGAACATAATAGGACTAATCTAGTGAACTAGATTAATGCTAAGACTAATGATGTGTTACTTTGCACTATACACTTGAAGAGTTGAAATGACTGAGCCACCTTAAGCTGGAGCCTGCTAAAGGAATCAATAGGCATCAAAGAAGTCTGATAATCAGAGGTCCCCTTGGGCGGGGAGGCTGCAATCGCAGTAGTTTCGTTATAGTTTTGTGACTTTTGTCTCTCTTTAGTTTATTTTTTCTTTGGTACTCTGGCTTTCTATTTAAAGAAATAAAATGATACAGCCCAAATTATAATTAGGTAGTGTTCAGAGGGGTTGGAAGCCCAGTTACTTTAACAGCCCAAAATATTACCCAAAAAATACATTGTCTAGTCATACGAATTTAAGCAGTTGAAATCGAACCAAGTGTGGAAGTATCTGCATGCAGAAGTTGCTGGGGCCTCACTGATACTAATCCTTAATACGATTAGTAGTTGGTTTAAATATAATAACTATATCTTGACCGCATATAATTAATTGTACTATTTATCATTTTTATATAATTAATAATTATCATTTACACATATAATTATCATTTTTACATAATTATTTGTACTTTTATCATAGTAATAATTGTTTAATATAACATTTTAAAACACAACAACTTTATAGTTCACATGCAATAATTTAATTTATTTATTTTAAATTTCAGTGATAACATATTTCAAATCATGTGATACAAAATTTTAAAATAAAAAATTTTATTGGTTAAAGATAAATTTTTATTGAAAAATATTATATTAAATTAATATCACAGTATAATACAAAATTGTATATGAGTTTAGTTATAATTACAAAATTAATTAGATATTTTAAAATTTTGTTTAGTTAAAATGAAATATAAATTTAATTTTAAAATAAACACTCTATTAACTAAATATTAAAAAATATTAAGTGAAAAATGAAATATATAATTATTTTAAATAAACACGAAACTACTTAAATATTTAAAAGGTTTATTTTAATGAAAATAGAATAACTATTTATACTGTAAATAAAAATATATGAAAATATTTTATTCAGATATAATTTCAGAGTAAATATAGGAATATCTATTTAATTTGTTTGTTTTAGAATAATTAAGTTAATTTAAATATTTATATATAAATTAATTGAAACAATTTTCTAAAGAGTGCTCCAAATTTAAAAAGTCACAAAGAAATCATAACTTCTGTTTTAATATATATATATAATATAAGTAAGCATAGCAGAAATTCATGTTATCATCTCAAGCAGCCGTCTCTGAGGTGAAGGTTGTAGAAGCCATCATCGTTACAATACTTGAGCCACTTTGCTCCGTTTGTTTCGGTAAACGATGGAATCAAGGGATCTTACATTGCAGTAAAAGGAGATGCCACATACATTCCTCTATCCCTATATATGAGTGCCAGTTGACAGTCACTTGACACATGTGGTGCTGCCGTGCTGGAGTTGCATACGCTTCAGGGATCTTATACGTACGGTATCTCGAGAGGTGTCATTGACTTGAAGGGAATGGGACACTTGGCTACTAAGATTGCAGCCAGTGTGGTTGGTCAACAAGGAACTAGGCTTAGGGTTCAAGACGAAGTTGAGCTGGCTAGGTCACATGACTTCCAACTCAATAGTTCTAGTGTTCGAACAGATATGTTGGTTGGGTCTTTGATCAAATCACTCTCAAGATCGTTTCATGTAGTGGTGCTTTTGCAATGACTTGTAATCTATTTAATTTAGTGGAAACATTGGGGAATACTTGTTGTGTATATAACTTTTAAAGTATATAGTCTCTTTTTCACTATATGTATACAAATGTTTCCATCAACAGCTTCAATTTGATTACACGGGAAAGAGAAATCTCATCTAAGATGATACGACGAGAGAGTGAACGAACAAAATTTCAACTAACGACAATTTGACGTGCGACTAAGTTCCAAGTTAGATTGATTAAGACTTCTATTTCGTAAGAGAAATTTGTTAGAACATCAAATTCAAACTGGAATCAATTTGAACCAAACCAGAACCGGTTTATACTTGGTTTCAATTTGATAAACAAAATAATATCCACATTGCAACATTTTCATGACAAAAACCTCTCAGGCCTAATTGCGTCTATGACTCTATAGATGATGATATGCACAAAATACCAACATTTTCACACTAATAAATGATTGCATTTGAGAATAAAAATGAGTTGTACGATTGAATTATTGTATTTGATAACAAATAAAATAAATGATTGAAAGGCACATGCAGCCCACATGATGACTCCAAATAGATCTTAAGACTTGTAAAAATCAGATCGCTGGAGATTTGGGATTTTTCTGCTCAACCCATATTATGAGCAAAGTCCATTCACATTTGTTAGGTCCACACACACTCCGCTTTATTTGAATTTCCTTTTTTAATACATGCAAAACTTTACACCATGGTCTTTTCTGTCATTTCACATATTGTTTTATATCAAATTGTTTTGTTTTCTTATTAATTGAAAAAAAAATGAAACCGGGAAAATGAAAGAAAAAGAGGAGAGGAAGAGGGTGACCACTCTGCCCATTACCAATAATTTTGCTAAATAAAAAGTTGAAGACTTTGTGGAAAAGCAATCAGACACAAGTGAAGAAGAAACCAGACTCGATCTGGATTTCTGTTTAGAGTCTCTCCCATTAAGCAATGCCAGAGATTTAGCTGCTCCCCAACATTTCTGCTTTTATTCTTTGAAGGTGTTCTTATTCGGCTACAACAACAATGGCGTCAAGAACCAAGTGGGGACTTTTTCCTTCTTTTTTTACTTACTAGAAGCAAACCAGTTTAACTTGGATCTGAGATGCTGTCTTCTGTTTTTTTTTGTCGGAAAACCAAACTAGTTGTGTCTGTTAGATTCAACATGTGGGTCACTTTCTCTGAGCATCTTTGTTTTCTCTTCTGAATTCATTCACTGATATGTTCTTTCACTTTGTCAGATCATTCCCTTGTATTTAGGAAAAGTGTTTAGATGCTTTTTTTTTAAATTTGATTATTTGAAAATTAGATCTCTAAAGTGAGATGGATCATTGTCACTAGCAAACAAACCATGAAGCTTGAAACTTGTTTCACTTACTTAAGTTTAGATCCATAGAAAAATGGAGTTTTGTTCACTGATGTGTACTTATAATACCTTTTTCTTTGTTGTAGAACTGGTTTAATGGAGACTCCTCGTAGTAAACCATCTCCTCCACCACAAAGACTGACTAGATCATCAGGGCCTAAATCCGATGCCAGTTCCTCCTCATCTTCTCTGCACACCACTCGTCTCTCACTAGACCGTTCCCCACAGTCTGTTAACTCCAAGCCTACTCCTGATCGTCGCACTGCAAGAGTTCCTACTCCTCCTGAGGCAAGTCATAACCTACTTGGAGCTTCTCTCTTTTTTTTAATTCTAGTTTTGGAAAGACTATATTACTATTTATTCCAGTTTTGGAAAGACTATATTACTACTAGGTGGTTATAGAGACTGATCATAAGTTTTTTTTTTAATGCCATTTCAGAAGTCTCAATCACGGTTAGGGAAGGGACTTGAGCTACAGTCACAACTGAAACAGATTCAGGAGGATTTGAGGAAAGCTAATGAGCAAATAGCATTGCTCAAGAAAGATAAAGCACAAGCTCTTGATGATCTTAAAAGTTTTGAGAAACTAAACGAAGAAGCAAATGAGAAACTCAGAGAAGCAGCTAAGGAGAGTTCCGAGGTTGAAGCGGTTCACGAAAAGGAAATCTCCTGGAAGAAAGAGGTCGAGTCTATAAGAAGCCAGCACGCTTTGGACATCTCAGCTCTTCTCTCCACCACTGAAGAGCTTCACAGGGTTCAACAAGAGCTGGCTATAACTGCTGACGCTAAAAACCAGGCGCTGAGTCACGCCGAGGAAGCAACCAAGATCGCTGAGATGCAGGCAGAGAAGGTGGAGGTTCTTTCTTCTCAGTTAAGCCAGTTAAAGGCATTGGTTAGTTCTGAGGAACAAAGGAAGGCTACTGAAGGCGATGAGGTTGTGTCTAAACTGAAATCAGAAATTGAGTTGTTGAGAGGGGAGCTTGAGAATGTTAGCATCTTAGAGAGTAAGTTGAAGGATCAAGAAGCGTCTATTGAGCAGCTCCACGTTGACCTCGAAGCTGCTAAGATCGTTGAATCACGTGCTAATAGCTTAGCAGCTGAGTTGAAGAACAAGGTTGGAGAACTTGAGAAACAAGTTGAAGAGTCAAACAAGTTGAAGATGTCTGCTTCAGAGTCTTTAGATTCAGCTACGAAGCAGCTGGGGGAAAAGAGTCATGCGCTTCATGAGGCAGAGTTGGACAATGCTGCGTTGAAAGAAAAAACTGAATCCATGGTGATGACGATTGCTAGGCAGGAAAAAGATCTTCAGGAATCTCAACGCCAAGTTTGCAGTTTAAACGAAGAGACTTCTAAGCTTGAAAAGCTTGTTGAGTCAGTCAAATCTGACCTTGCAACCGCCCAAGAAGAAGCTTTGGACAATGAAAAGACTACAACATCACATATTCAGAACTTACTGAATGAAAAAACTGAACTTGCTACAGAGTTGGAGAACTTTAAGAAGGAAGAAGAGGAAACCAAGAAAGCTATGGAAAGCTTAATTTTAGAGTTGCAGGAAGTATCTGTGGAAGCAAGGGAAGCTAAGGAGAGGCTCTTGACATGTCAAGCAGAGCTTGAACATTGCGCAACACAGATTGAGAGTTTGAAGTCGGCTGCAAAAGAGACGAATGAGAAGTATGAAAGAATGCTTGAAGATGCAAGAAACGAAATGGATAGCTTGAAGAATAGTTTAGAAAAGACTCAAGATGAGATTGCCAGTTCGAAGACTGAGTGGGAACAGCGAGAGCTTCATTTGATGGCTTGTGTGAAGAAATCGGAAGATGAAACGTTATGTGTGCAGGGAGAGCTTAGCAAGGTGGAGAGTTTGCTTAGTCTCAAGGAAAATGAGGTGCAAGCAGCAAAAGAAGAAGAAGCAAATACGAAAAGGAATCTTAAGGAACTTGAGGAGGAGCTTAACGCTATGCAGGAAAGAGTTGGAGAAGCGAAAGCTGAAAGTGTGAAACTTAAAGAAAGCTTGTTGGAGAAAGAAAACGAAGTAATGAGCGCTGCTGCAGAAAACAAAAAGCTCAGAGAAATGGAGGTTGCTTCTCTCGCGAAAATAGATGAGTTGTCAAAGGTGAATGAGAGCTTGGTGGATAAAGAGACAAAACTGCAGAGCATTATTCAAGAAGCGGAGGAGCTCAGAGGTAGGAATACTAAAGAGTTGTCAGCGGCGAATGCGAGCTTGGTGGATAAAGAAACAAAACTGTTGAGCATTGTTCAAGAAGCTGAGGAGCTCAGAGAGAGGGAGCTTGATTATCTCAAGAAGATTGAAGAGTTGTCAGCGGCCAATGTAAGCTTGGCTGACAAAGAAACAAAACTGCAGAGCACTATTCAAGAAGCGGAGGAGCTCAGAGGTAGGGAGATTGATTATCTCAAGAAGATTGAAGAGTTGTCGGCGGAGAATGTGAGCTTGCTTGACAAAGAAACCAATCTGTTGAGCATTGTTCAAGAAGCGGAGGAGCTCAAACGGAGGGAGCTTGATTATCTCAAGAAGATTGAAGAGTTGTCATCAGCGAATGTGAGCTTGGTTGACAAAGAAACCAAACTTTTGATCATTGTTCAAGAAGCGGAGGAGCTCAGGGGGAGAGAGCTTGACTATCTCAAGAAGATTGAGGAGTTGTCAGCGGCGCAAGTGAGCTTGGTGGATAAAGAAACAAAACTGCAGAGCATCAGTCAAGAAGCGGAGGAGCTCAGAGGTAGGGAGCTTGATTATCTCAAGAAGATTGAAGAGTTATCAGCGGCGAATGCAAGTTTGGTTGACAAAGAAACCAAACTGTTGAGCATTGTTCAAGAAGCTGAGGAGCTCAGAGAGAGGGAGATTGCTTGTCTGAAGAAAATTGAAGAGCTGTCAGCAGTGAATGAGAGTTTGGCTGACAAAGAAACCAAATTGCAAAGCACCATTGAAGAAAGGGAGGCTGTATACATCAAGAAGATCGAGGAGTTGTCATTTCCAAATGAGATATTAGCTGAGAAAGAAGCCAAACTGCAGTCAGCTGTTAAGGAGAATGAAGAGTTAAGAGAAAGGGAGTCTTCATACCATATGAAGATGGAAGAGTTGTCAAAAGTATCTGAAAACGTTGCTGCTAGAGAAATCAAACTCCACATTTCTACTCAAGAAAATGAAGAGCTTAGAGAAAGGGAGACTGCACATCTCAAGAAGATTGAAGAGTTAGCGAAGCTGCAAGAACATCTTCTTGATAAAGAAACTGAGCTTGATGGTATGGCTCGTGAGATTGAAGACCTTAAAGCCAAAGACTCTCTATCCCAAAAGAAGATTGAAGAGTTATCAAATCTAAACAAAAGCCTTCTCGTGAAAGAGAGCGAGTTACACGATGTTGTTTCCGCAAACGAGGAGCTAAAATCCAAAGAGGCTTCATCGGTTAAGGCAATAGAGGAGTTGTCTGATCTTAGACAAAGTTTAATTGATAAAGAAAACGAGCTGAAGACTGCCATTGTCGAGAATGAAGAGCTCAAGGCCAATGCTGCATCATTGGTTCAGAAGATCGAAGAGTTGACAAACCTGAAACAGAGTTTACTTGATAAAGAGAACGAGCTGCAGGGTGTCTTCCATGAGAACGAGGAGCTTAAGGCCAAAGAGAACGCATCTTTAAAGAAGATTGACGAGTTGTTGCATCTTGAGCAGAGTTGGCTTCAGAAGGAAAGCGAATTTCAAAGACTTCATCAAGAAAATGAAGAGCTTAGGGAGCAGGAAGCTTCAGCTGCAAAGAAGATAGAGGAATTGTCAATCCTGCTTGACAAAGAAGCCGAGTTGCAGGCTGTGATTCATGATAACGTCGAGCTGAAGGCCAGGGAGGCTTCCGCGCTTGAGAAGATAGAAGAGTTATCAAAGTCGCTGGAAAAAGCTTCTTCCACACTAGAGAAACCACATGAAAACGGCAAGCCTAGAAGCGGAGAACAAAAGGTACAAGAAAGTCCAGTGGAAGCCATTGATAACCATTTGAATGGTGACACACCAATCCATTTGTTACCTCACAAAGATGAAGGAGACAAGGAGAAAGACTCCGTGGAAGGGGAAGGCTGCCATATAGACAAGAGAGAAGCTTATTCAGAGAGGGAGTCAGATCACGAGTTTGCTGAAGAGGAAGAAGAATCAAAAGCAGAAGGCAGTGAAAATTTTGATCAGTTGAGCAATGGCTTGTCTTCAGCAGAGCACATAGAATATTCTGGGAGTCTGCACTCAAAGGAACTAGAGCAGAAGAAGAAGAAACCTTTGCTCCGGAAGTTTGGAAATTTACTGAAGAAGAAGAGTACAAGCAGCAGCAGCAGCAGCAGCCATAAATAGAGGGAAGATGTGATGGATGATACTGTTATCATTTCTATTGCAACTGAACATTATTTCCTTGGTTGATTTGTGTCTTTAAATCTTTGAAGAGTATAGCTCCAAATCCAATTTTTAAAGGTTTTTGATCTCTGGTTTCTTTCTCTAATATATTAGACAAAACTGAAGTAAATACTTGGCTAAACGCAGAGATGTAGACATGTAAAACGTATTTGAACTGCTATTATCAAATACTTTTTGCCATACTCTAACACAGGCACAGTTTCTCACAACAACTTTGCTTTCTCCTTACATCTCACGGTTTCTACATAACATTGATGTATGTCATAACATTATCTATGTGGTAATATTCTCATCCTGATGACTGATTCTGGCCTTCAACAGTTCCATCTTCACCCACAGCTACATCCTCTTCTTCTTCACTTCCTTTATCATTCTCTTCGCTCTTCTGCTTGCTTGCATCTCCACACTCCTCGTTCGCTACATCTACTGCTCGTTCCAACCCATCTCTGGATGTGTCAGCCGCATGACTCATCGTCACATTCGGAGCCTTGCCATCTGTAGTTGTCCCCATTCCCTCTTTCTTTGACTTCTCTCCTCCATCGTTTCCCTGCAAAAGTTTTTGGTAACACTTCAATGGTTCTTTGTTTAACATTCTTGAATGCATAGTATCTTAGACGTCTTCACAAAGGAACTTACGTTGGATGAGAAGTAACTAGGGCTTGCGGTGGTAATGACTCCTCCATTAGCAAAAGATGGAGCACTTCTGTTGTAAACCCTGTGTATGTTAATGTTTACTCTCTTTGCTAAAAACATAGTCGCCATTGAGATCAACATTTGAGTCTCTCTCTCTCTCTCTCTCTCTCTCTCTCATATATACGCAGCCTGAGGATAGATTTAGTGTCTAGATTAAACACGTGGCTCGTCACTACACTTCCAACGTGTCCTCATGCAAAG
This sequence comes from Raphanus sativus, assembly GCF_000801105.2. Classification (NCBI taxonomy): domain Eukaryota; kingdom Viridiplantae; phylum Streptophyta; class Magnoliopsida; order Brassicales; family Brassicaceae; genus Raphanus; species Raphanus sativus. The sequence continues at coordinate 8,855,905 of NC_079518.1, read as the reverse complement.
ACTGGTTCTTGTACGAACTATGATCCGCGTGTCAGTTTGTAAAGTAAAGTGATTACTCTCTAAAGGTGGAACAAGAAGAGAGGAAGAGTTGATCATGTATTGTCTCATCTCTTGGTATTTGCTAGTACAGTAACATTATCACACCTATAAGATGTAACAAAACGAGTTTTCTTTCTTCAAAAGTTAAAGCCTCAACAACAGAAGAGAAAACAACAAAGAAAATGAAATGTAAAAAAAAAGTATTTCAAAGGGAAGAGTCTCTGCTCGTATGTAAATGAGGCAATAAGTTTTAAAGAGTCTCATCCTCTAAAAAGAAACTTTAAAAAGATCCCAAACTACAGCAACAACGCAGACCTCCCTTGATCTTAGAGAAGGTAGTAGTAACCCAAGACAAGAAGCATCAGTACCACAAGAGCAGCTGGAGCAGCCCATACCCAGTAGTTAGTCTGCTTCTTACGCTTGATGACTGGTCTCGGTAGTGTTTCTGCTCCTCCTCTACTGCGGATCCTGTTCCTTACTGGTTTCGCCTTCAAGACTTTTTCCTTCTGTGGTTTCTCCTCCACTGGAGCTTCAATCTCCTCCTTCTCAACCTCAGAGGCTTCTGGAACTTCCTCAGAGATGGCATCGTATTTGTTGCTGCCTCCTGTCTTCTTCTTGGCCGCCTTCTCTTGCTCCTGCAACACACAAAAAAAAAAGATTATTAAAATGGAAAACAAAGAAGGCAAAGAGCATTGATATCATACCTTTCTTTCTTTCTTCTCAGCTTCCTTTTGAGCTCTTATGGCAGCTTTAGCAGCAGCTTTCTCCGCCTGCTTCTTTTTCCTTTCCATGGCTAGCTTGGCTTTAGCAATCTCCTCTTGCTTTCTCATCTCTTTCATCGTAGCTTCATCTACTTCCTCCTCTTCTTTCTGCGGCTTTCCAAGACCATATACTTCTTCTTGTTCTTCTTCATCATCATCAACAACAACGTTCTTTGCTTTCACTGCATCTTTAGTTTTCTCGGTCTTCTGAGCAACAGGAGCAGCGTCTGGTTCAGGTGCAGACACTTGCTCCTCCTTTGGCTGCTGCTTCACTTTAGCTTTAGGGGCAACCACAGTTTCAGAAGGAGCTGCCCTGGCTGATGGTGCCTCTGGAGTAACAAGAGGCTTCTCTTCAGGGTTCCTCATCCTTCCATCTCGGCTCATCTGCCTAGCATCAAGTGACCCCAAGAGTCTCTTCTCGTAATCCTCTCTGAAGTTCTTCTTACTGCACCAGAGAGAGAAAAACTTCTCAACCTCTGTATTGGAGAGGGCCTCAAGCTCATCAACATTCTTTTGTGCAGCCAACTCTCTAGCTTTGTTCAGCACTTTACGCCCTTGGTAAAAACCTGAGTTCTGTATAAACAAAACAAAAGAGTATTTCAGTTTTTGAACAAATCATCAACATGCTCTAAAGTGTATGTGTGTTTGTAACTACCGTCTCATCTCTCTGCTTCCTAAGCTCACTGATGTTTGAATAAGCTTTGTCCTTCTTCTCAGTCACAGTCTTGAGCTCATTCTCCAGCACCTGAATCTCATCTTTAGTTGCTTTCACCTTCTCACTCAGCTGATTAATCCTTGCAGAAATCGCTTGTCTCTCTTTCTTCACTCCATCCAAACCAGCACCCATCGACTGCAATAATAATTAAAAAAAAGCATCACATATGAAACTAACAAGATAAGCCAAGAGTAGTACTCCTACTCCAATCCCAAGACTTTCTCTTATTACCTTAACTTGATCTTGGATATCATCTTTATGACCCATAGCTTCTTTGATCTTGGCTCTCACAGCCTCATTAGCAATGACCTTATCTCTTGTCCCTTCAAGCAGCCTGATCTCTTTAAGAATCTTCTTCTCCTCTGTCAACGGAATGCTCTCGTGTTGAATCCTGTACTCGTAGCTGTATATCTACATTATCCACAAGCCACCAACCAAATGAGAATCAGAAGTCTTCAAGTGAACAAGTAGATAGATAGATTCTTACCATACTGTTGAGCTCTTCCTGGGAAGAACAGATAACAGGCCCACGGGAACTCCCACCATCATTGCCTCTTAGCTTTCCAAGTGCTTGCTGCAAAGGTTCCATCTCTTTTCGTTTCTCATCGAACTTGTTGTTGAACCCTTGACGCTCTGACTTCAACGGGTCCAACATGTCAAACAACTTGGATCTCTCCGCCTAAAAGAAACTTACACATCATTACAAAAGATAAATCACTGGAGAAAGTCAACGCTGCCACAAAACTTAATTACCTTCTTAGCTTTCAAGTCTTCAATGACTGCACTCCGAGCCTTTTTCAGCTTCTCAAACTCCTTATCAGCCACCTCAAGCTTAGCCTTGATCTTGGGGTCGTCGAAGTGACGGTACTTGACAAAGTAGAAGGAGCGGATCTGCTTAGCAGCAGGCCACTCTTCTGCTGCATCTTTTGGTACATCAGAGGAGATGATCTTGTTGCTACTAGTACTAGTACTAGTAGTCTCTTCAGCCTTCTTTGGCGGCTCACCGTGTGAACCAAACTTGAAGGAGACCTTTTCCACCTTCCCGTTCGTCTCAGGCTTTCCCTCGAAAGGAGCCGGAGCAACCTCAAATCCACCGGAAGTTACAACCTCAACACCCATCTTCTTCTGCCAACAAAACAGAGGATCCTGACGCCAGAGAAAAGACAAAACATCAAGACGTGAGAGTGAAATATAACGGATCCAAAAGCAAAAAGGATTGAACTTTCAAAGATCTAATTCATAAAGGAATCAACTTGTTCATTGTTAAAGACAGATGATCATGGGAACAGTAGATTCGATATAAATACAAAAAACAGAGAGAAAGATCAAACCTTTAAAACAGAGTCAGATGAGAGTGTGATCAAATGATTCAGAGGAGAAGATATATATATGTATATTATAAGCAGCAAACAATCGAAAGCAAATATGAGTTCATCACGCAAAAGTTTCGATAAGGAAGACAAGGTATACCGTGAAAGGGGGGAGAGAGAGAGATGGAGATCTGAGGAGTATAACCGAAGAAGAAGAGAAAGAAGAAGAAAGACCCTTTTTAAGATGAGTATAGCTTTCTGTATTGTTAAAAAGAAAGAAACCTTTGGGGTCGGATCTCAATTCTAAATATATCCCAAAGATTTATTACTTATTATCAAAACCCACGAATTGCCCTCTCTCTCTCTCCTCTGTTTCTCTCTCTCTCATTAAAGTCAGATAATATGGATTTTTTACCAAAGTGGTAAATATTGACTCTATGTATCTACTCACATTTGAAAGCCCTGATTGGGCCATTCCTACTTCTTTCTTTTTATGAGAAAAGCCATTCCTACTTGTTTGTTCATACTTTTCTATATTTTCAGTAAAGATTAAGGTATCAATGTTTTAAAAAAGCTATCATCAATCTGTTGAGTTTAGTTATTCCATTAGAATCATAACTAAATAATTCATGAAATAGTATATGATTGTTTAGTAAACATGTTATTTAGTTGAAAGATTAAAATGTAATAATGGTGGTGAAATATTTTGTCATTCTTTATCAAGAAGACAATCAAAAAGACACAAGTGGGAAGAGATGGGAAAGAAAGAAACAGTTGTTAGGTTGTGTTGAAAACGTGGTCTCTCTCTCTCTCTCTCTCTCTCTGATTCCGAGGGTACATCTGTCTACTTTTCAGCTGACACACGTCTTCCATCTCTCATTCTGATCTTTAACGCAAGTCATGCGGATTAGATTTTTTGCATCGTACTTTTAACACGACCAGTTCAAGTTCAGACGTAAGCTGAAATACCTCAAATACCCCCTACATCTAACTACCCAACTAGCCCTCTCTCTCTCTCTTCAGCACAAAAGCGTGGTGTGAACATGTAGACTTTAAAAATATGCAAAGTCAGCTCTGTATACTGTTCTTTTAATATCATTGTAGTTCGGTTGAAAAATACATACGTTAATCTACACCACACCGGTTTAGTCTAAAATCAATTTTGCATAGGCCTAAGCTCAACCGGTTTCATACAATAGGTAGAAGAACCTAAAGTTTCTTGAATATGGTTTATTAATCCGAAGATGAACAAGCATCCACGCAAAGAAACATCCATAATCAAACATAACAATCCTATGGACTTAAAAATATCATAAATGCTAAGAAACTTGGTAAGTTTCTCAATAATAGTAAACTTTTTTTACAAGAATAGTAAAATATTAATGTTTTTAATTTTTATTTTGACTTTTCAAAATTGTTCATTTGTAAAATGACAAGTGTAATTAGGATTTTCAATGCCAGTTTACAAAAAAAAAATAGTATTTTCAAATTATTTTAATAGTTCTCACATGAAAGACCATTCTACCACATTGAGAAACTAATTGAGAATCTCCAGATTCAAGCACCAGCGCAAAAACATCAACTGTTGTCTTTAATTTGGAAACGTTTCCGTCATTATTACACCATCCAATGCTTTCTGAAGCATTGATGAATATCCTCTAATCCTCTGTGATCAGCGGCTGATCATCAGCCCCCTGAAAACACAAATGTAAGACTAACTTGATGAAACAAAGAAATTTCTAAAACTGAGGCTACAAAAACGCGATAAGACTTGGCGTGCCAGAGTCGGGGGCAGCAAAAGTAGTTTAGCTAACATTGCAATTCAATCTACCAACATCACTATAACTCGTTTGCTTTCTCTCCCTTGGCCCAAATCTAAGGGAACAATCCAAAGACGTAAATGATTGATCAAACATTCGACTTTATATATATAATGATAGTCTGCATGATCAAAAGATGGTTGCACGTGTGACAATTCCTATTTTTCTCCACTTTCCCCATTTTTTCCGAAAATGCAATCATTAAATGTAGTCGGTCCATCACGTCTCGTCCAGTGCCTGCTTATTTTCTATAGCCAACCGATGGTGAACCAAAATAATAAATGCTGTTTATTAGTTATGGCACTAACAATAAATACCAAAGACTCCATAACAAAAAAAAAGTCAAAGAGAAGGCACCGTTTCTAGGAAGTGAGTTAAAAACTTAAAACGAAAACATATACATATGTTGAAAACGGAAACTCTCAGATCTTTCTTTTTTATGTATTCTCTGCACAAAAAAGAGTTATTTACAGTTTCATTAATAAATTCTCAAATACAAATAAATCGCAGGCTCCTCCTGGATAGTGAAGTGCCTGGAGCTTTTAAACATTCTCTCGTCACGTCCACGAAAATCAAGAACCAGGTCTCATGATAACCCCATCGTTTACGTTTCTTAATATGTGTTTTGATTCGTAGAATATATATAGTGGGAGTAGATCTTTCTTATATATTTTCGGACAGCTCAGTTTTGTCTTTCCGACCTAATTTATTATCACAAAGATCGCCTTATACTTGTGATCACGTCGTTAAGATTCAAGTTTTAGACCAGACAAGGACAAGAATCCAAAACTCTGTTTGTTTAGTCGTTTTGTGGATTCATTGATCAATATATCTCACTGATTACGTATCAATTCTATTTTTTTTTGGCGTAGGTAAGGGGGCAAACTCCATTTGCGAATATATATATTTGTTTGAATGATAATATATTTTGCTCATTTCATTTGACTTATTCTTTTACGTAAACATTCGATTTCAGATCCTATGAATAGGCTCTTCAATGGCGTCTTCAAACTCAGAAAGGAGATGGATCTTTCCTCTAGCTATGGCTTCCCTCATGTTCATATTCCTCACAGCTGTATCTTTCAACATGGGTCTCCTCTCTTCCGTGCGTTCCATTAACTCACTCATCTTCTCCTCAAATCTACCAACCACAAACGAAACAACCGTTACATTCGCTGAATCAAAGATTAATATTAACCAACATCCTCCTCCAGTTCAGTCTAGTCCTCCTCGCTTTGGTTATCTAGTTTCAGGTTCGAGAGGTGACTTAGAGAGCCTATGGAGAGTGTTGAGAGCTTTGTACCATCCGAGGAACCAGTACGTTGTTCATCTCGATCTTGAGTCTCCCGCTGAAGAGAGGCTTGAGCTAGCTAAACGTGTGAGAGAAGATCCTGTTTTTAGCGACGTTGGGAATGTTTACATGATCACAAAGGCTAATCTCGTTACATATCGTGGACCCACGATGGTGGCTAATACTCTCCATGCATGTGCCATTCTCTTGAAGCAGAGTAAAGATTGGGATTGGTTTATAAATCTCAGTGCCTCTGATTATCCTCTAGTGACTCAAGATGGTATACATATATAAACGTTCAGAATGTTTTTTTTTTTACTATTATCAATTTATCATACAAGTTCCAAGCCTTAAGCTCATAATCTCTCATATGCTCCAAGTCAGCCTTTAAAAAATCTGATTTAAAGAATAACCCTTCGTACCATTAATGTTTTTTCTTTTTGCAGATCTTATTCATACATTCGCTGGACTGGACCGGAACCTCAACTTCATCGACCACTCTAGCAAACTAGGCTGGAAAGAGTAATGATTCTTGAAACTTCTCTGTACTATACTACTTTTGAGGTGTGTGTTGAAAAGAGTAATGATTCTTGTGGGTTTTAATGGCAGAGAAAAAAGAGCAAAGCCTCTGATCATAGACCCGGGGCTGTACTCGACAAGGAAGTCAGATGTCTACTGGGTCACACCTCGTAGAACCATGCCAACTGCATTCAAACTATTCACTGGTGAGTACTGTTAATTACTTGATTCACAAGTAAACGGAACCTGGCGACTAAACTATATGTTTTGATGGCAACTTTTAGGTTCTGCTTGGATGGTCTTGTCACGGTCCTTCATAGAATATTGCATTTGGGGATGGGACAACCTTCCACGGACTCTTCTAATGTATTACACCAACTTCCTCTCTACACCTGAAGGATACTTCCACACTGTGATATGCAACGCACCAGAGTATTCGAACACGGTGGTTAACCACGACCTGCATTACATCTCGTGGGACAAACCTCCCAAACAACATCCTCGGACGCTCAACATCAATGACACGAAGAGGATGATTGCGAGTGGAGCTGCCTTCGCACGCAAGTTCAGACACGATGATCTTGCTTTGGACAAGATCGACATAGAGCTGCTCGGTAGAGGTAATGGGAACTTCACACCTGGTGGTTGGTGTGCAGGCGAGCCGAAATGCTCCAGGGTTGGTGATCCGTCAAGGATCAAACCGGGTCCTGGAGCGAACCGGTTAAGTGCGCTTGTTAGAAGACTTGTTTGGGCATCTAAACTGACTCAAAGGCAATGTAGATAGGCTCAATGCACTTGCAGCTGAATGCTGTCCTTAGTAGCCAAACAATGTGGAGATTTTCTCACTAATTTTGAAGCCAGAATAATATAGCAACTCACTTATTTTCTTCATATAGAAACACTTCTCAAAAAATACAGTAAACCATTTATAAATTTTATCTGATATAAAACAAACAACTCAACAAACTAGTAGTGTTCATATGATAAGATAAGATACAGTCTATAGATAGCAATGGTTGTATTATAGTTGTTATACCACAATGGCTTGGACTTGTACATGCTATTTACATAGAGCGATAGAAAGAGAGGGAGCTAGAAGAGGAGAAGGCAAAGGAGGATGCAAAAAGATAGGAATATTGATACCCGATTAAGAGACTTCTCATGATGCATCATCCTCTGGTTTTGGTAAGGCTGTGCTATTGTGTTTGTGAAGGTTCCGAAGATCCTGGTGTGTAGACCAAGTTCCCAAACATTCCAATCACAGGGTAGAGAAAACTCATCATTACCGCATTGGCAAGGTCGGTTGAGTCAGTTGTGGTGAAGGCGCGAGGGGAACAATGGTGGTTATGAGACGTTGGAGACAGAGTTTGATGTGGCAAGCTTGGATACAGAGATGGTTGCGAAGTGATTTGATTGGTTAAGGTTGATGGAGCGGGTATACGCGGTATGTCTGAGTTTTGTTTCTTGGAGGAAAACGCGGAAGACATGCCTCTTCCATAGAGTGGAACCAATGAGGCAATGGTAACGCTGGATTTGCAGACAGGACAGCTGTTCTGATGGTGATCGATGGAGACAGGAGATGATAGCTTGACATGTAACCACTTGTAGATGCAAGGCCAGCAGAAAAGGTGTCGGGTTTAAATAAAGACTTGGTGGATCACCCTAAATCTTAGACAATACTATATTTAACAAATTTGTCAAGAAATTTAACTTGTAACTTGCAGCCCAATATCCCTCATATAGAGATACATAATTTGTAGACTACCTCCCTAGAAACTCTGCTACCTGCTAAAAATCACCGGACATGCTCATTAAGAAGACTACATAAAATAAGGAGCATGAGAAGTTATTGAAATATTTAGTATGGCTAAAGCTCTTTGAAAAAAATCATATTTGGAGTGTCAAAGTGACAACCTCCAAGCTGGCCTTATCAATAAATATGAACAGTTACTAAGAATAGTTAAGTCTCACTCATTACAAAACCTGACCAAAGAAGAATGTAGAATCCGGGGAGAAAAAAAAGAGAGAAGATGATCAATTAGGCCCAGAAGTGAAATGAGCTAATCAGGTGAGTGAAGCTTATAGGACTCATAGAGACAGAGGTCCTTATCCAGCTGATCAGGTGGTCAAGGATTTAGACGGAAGTTTTGCCTTTATTGTTTATGATAGCAAAGCTGGTTCTGTCATACTTGGGGTGTGTTTTTCTCTTTTAAATTATGACTATGAGTTTTGTAGATTGATTTGTATGGGAGTGTCCATAACAATTAGTAGCATAGTTTTATAAGATATCTTCTTCTCCCATGCCAAATGATGGAATCCCATAAACATCAATCACTATTTTGAGATATTGTTATCCACACATCTTAATTGATCTCTGTAAGTAGTTCAAGGTTTTTAAAAATTGCCCTAAGGGACTGTAACAGTGTTGAGCCGGCAATGATACTATTTAAGTTGCTTTTGTCAAGACAGTTTGAGATAAGTTTAGATATTAGAAATCAGTCTGACATAGTTTCACATAGTTAAGATCTCTCCATTTGCTTGCTTTTACACGAGAAGTTAATTAGGAGATCTCTTTCCGGCTAAATCACTTCCTGCTTCTGCAAATGAATCCGTATCCGGAAGACGCGCCACGAGTGCAATCCAAATCCAATACTGCGTGTTTGGTCTCCCACTTGGTTGAGCTACTTAGACCGGTAAAAGTGCAAGCCTTACAGTCATGAGAGAACAGGGAAGATGTCCTAAGTGTATCCTCATCACCAACCAGTGGCATTGCGACTCCAGGTTTAGCCTGATTTCGGAAATCAGGCCTGGAAGTGCGTCCCAAGATTCCATCAACTTTTGGTGATAGGTTAAATAACCTGAACTGAACCTTGAGATGCGCAAAACAGTTATTCGAAGGCACGTTGTAGCTGTGGATCCTACCGTCTTCTTTAGTCGCAGGAACTACATTGACAATAATCTCTGCCTTGTCTTTGATTGTTACGGTCACACTGTTCATGTTTGTCGCTCTCTCAATCTTGATGTCCTTTTTGGGGGAGTACCTGCTTAAATGCACATGTGCTTAGTGTAGAATCCAATATGCAAATTCAAAAAAACATTCCATCATCTATTTTTAATATATTTACATTTACTTAGAAATTGCATGATATTATGATACT
>NC_079518.1:8506975-8523544 GCF_000801105.2 Raphanus sativus | reverse complement strand
GACCTATCACGGCGTCTTTCGGGACTGTGTCCGTTCCCTCTTGCATCATCATCTTTCATTGCATACTCCACCGAGATCACCTTATCCATCAGCTTACTGGATGGAAAAAAAACACACAGAAGTTAGTAAGCAGTGTTCTTTAAATAATGAAAACATTTGGTTAATGAACAGGACAGGAACAAAACCTACCTGTTGTTTGTAGCCTCAAGAGCTCGAGTGGCATCCTCTTGCTCCTCGTACTGGACAAATGCAAAGTTCCTCCTGATCCTAACGTTTACAATTTTGCCATACGGTTCAAAGTGTCTCTCTAGATCCCGGGTCCGAGTATTGTCCGCATCAAAGTTGATCACAAACAGAGTCTTGGAAGGCCTCAAGGATGAGGATCTCCTTGAACCACCACCACCACCAGATCTTCTATCGCCTCCACGCTCACCCTAAACACAGAACCATTTAAGTATGTTAAACATCATTTAACTAAGTTTGAAAAGAGATTAACGAAACTAACCTTTGTCCACTCAACACGGAGTCTGCGTCCCTTGCGCCCAAATTCAATGCGGTCAAGGGCTCGGATAGCATCCTCAGCATCCCTCTCATCTTCCATGTACACGAAAGCAAACCCTGAAGAAAAAAAAATGCCAAAGTATAGATCTCAGAACAAGAATAGAGAGCAAATTAAGAACCTCCAGCGAACAGGAAGACTGTTCCTCCTTTCTTCTCAGCGGTCAGTGGCAATCAAATAGCTTTTACTACTGAGTAGATCAGATAATTTGAACATCCAGAGAGTTTTGAAAAAAACTCAGCAAACTAAATGACCAGTGAAGCAGTTACAGACCTTGGCATTATGGAATTAATATGTCAAGGAAGAAGTGAAAATGTGGAAGACAGACTGGGGATGTGAATGAAATGTGTCCAATAGTGGAATGTGATTGAAGAATGAGATGTAGTTAAGATGGCAGTGTCATTGCGGATAGAAAGTGTGAGATGGATTTTCCTTAAGGTCCATCCATGGGCTGGTGGGAGTATGAAACATCCTGCGCCAAAGAAAACGCTGAGAATAGCGGTTTTACACTATTATTCTGAAGTATTTTTGCAAACTTCCGGCGCGCTTCCTTCACATAACCATGTCGTTGTGGTCTCTGTTTGATTGAGATATGACGGAAATTGAATCTTCCAGAGCCTTCAACATAGAAGTGGATTTCACGACAAGAATTTGAAGTTTTGCTTTCACACACATGGCACTTAGTGGTGGTTTAAGATACTGCTTGTTCGTCGAGGTCGACCACAAAGATAAACTTACACAAAAGGTAGAAAGAAAGAAAGAAAGAAAAAAAAAAAAAGGCTTACCAGCTTTCATATCCACCCTCTCGACCCTTCCGTACTTCCTGAATAGCCTTTCGAGATCGCCCTCACGCGCATCATACTCAAAGTTCCCACAGAAGACTGGCTTCATGATTCCTGCAGTCCACCATGACAAAAAAAAAACAAAGATTCATAAGGCTTCCTCACAACAACACTTAAGCATCAAAACGAGCACTTGACACAACTAAGTAGATATGATCTTATTGACTTCTTTGTTCACTCACGTATACATTTGTTTAAACACTACAATGAACCACAGAAGAAAACTAGTAAGATGAATTTGCATCAAAGGCTTAAAAAAGTACAGTATTCCAGCTCAAGTTCAGACAACTAACGACAAGAAATATTGGGAATCAAAAGGACCACAGACAAAACATAATCTAATCTTTAGTAGCTCTGGTGAGAAACCTCAGATCTGAAATAACTCACAGATGGATTGCAAACAGATAACAAGAAAGTAAAGCATGAATCTTTAATACTTAAAAACATAAAAAAAAACTGAGAGGCCCTTGAAGTGATTCATCAAACCAAAAAAAAAAGAGATCAATTTACTCAATTTGTTCTACTTCTCACCAGCAAGAAACTGAAAGAGCAAACAGATCAGATTCAAGATCTCTGAGAATCCTACAAACTAGAGATGATCTCAATTAATTTTACCTGTTCAGTTATGAAACTGAAGTAGTTGGCAGCCGTTGTCGCGTCGAAGCCCTAGAAGAAGCTCTGAGATGATATTTCTTTGTCTCGTGAGGCGTTGAAAGTGAAACAGTTTAGATAAGAGATGTAACTTTTAGCTCTTGGCTGTACTGTACTGGGCCAATCTATTAAATTCCGTTAAAAGCCCAATAACAGCAGACATTTTTCTATCTAACATGTTGAAACAAATTGAAACTTTCTTTTCTCCAAAACTATTAAACTAACTTTAGTATATAATACTAATACCTTAGTATATATATATTTTGCATTGTTTGTTTGATATTGTGATCATAATATAGAAAAATATAATTTTTAACTTAATAATGATATATCTATCGTATTAATAGACAAAAAACTTGTTTGAGAGAAATATATATTTATCTACGTATTATGTATAAACTATAAATATCAGTAACTATAATAAACAACCAATAATTACAATGGTCTAATAAATAATCTAGTTATCAAAATGGATCTTAATAACAAATTAAATAATGTGGTCAAATTCTATAGTAACAGTTTTAAAAAAAAAACACAAGCCCAAGATGTTATCTTTGTGTTCAAACTACATTTTAATTTTTTTAACTCTATAATTCATGTTGCCAAACAAAACTAGAAAGTACTTCTATTTTAATAAAGATAGATGTAAATTATGAAATTATTGTATTTGAAATATTTATATAAATTTAAATATATGATTAACATTAAAAATATATATAATCAATGATATAAAATAAATATCTATGTATATAAACTGAAAACAAATACCCGCTTAAATCAAGATTTTGTTTATGATTAAATCGACACAATTCCAATTTATTTAATAATATAAAAGAATATTCCATAAACTAGGCAAGTGCAGATTTTTTTATTTAAAGATTGGTATCATGTTATCTAATGTAACTTCTTTTTGTTTCTCGCTCTTGTACTATAAAGAAAAGGAAAAGTGAATAGAAATTTCTCTCAGGAGATTTTATATTTATAGACAAATAAGTGATACTATTTAATTTTGTCTAAACTTACTTCGTTTGTTTAGTGGGCTAATGTAAATTTGTGAAGAGATAAGTGGGGATTGCATCTTGCAAATATAATATGATGTATTAAGGTTTAGAGTTGATACTAAAACATTATAAAACTAAAATAAAATTCAGCTCCATAAAAAAAGACATTTGTAAGTGTGTTTTATTTGAATTCCTTTTGTATTGCAAGTATGAAAGAAACTGAAAAAGAATCTGAAAATATCATTACATTTACTCTAAATAAGTAACTATATAGATTATAGTACTTGCATACTACTTTATTTTCAAACTTGTAACTTTGAAGAATCTCTTCGAAAAGTGTAAAGATGATCCTCGGACCTTTATTTAAATGGACTCTTGATCGGATGAGTGACGAGGCGAGTGTGGCCGTATAATTATTTATCAAAGAGGTTTCCGAAAATGGAATATGTAACCGAAGCAACCGCTTTAATCAAAACGCGAAATTAACAGAAAACCAAAACGATGTTCCAAAAACAGAAAGATGGGTTCCACAAGAGACCTCATGGGGCCGTCAAAATATCCAAACCGTGGCTTAACAGCGGAATACAGTGTCCCTACGAGCCTACCTTCCCCATGCCCTACGTAGCCCCACTGTCACGTCACCCCCAAGCCTTTACTTTCTTCTTAAGGAAAACATTTTCTTGTGACATTTTTTCACCACCACTACTTTTTGGCCCTTTATGTTTGTCGTCTTGCTTTTTTCTCCGAAGGTGTCTCTATACTCAATAGTTTTTGTTTTTGAGAAATGGTTTCTCTATAGTCTATACTCAATAACGTGTGAGAGTTGAGAGTGAGTGGCGACGAGATTGACGTTGTTGTAACACATGAGTGACGTTCTTTTTGTAAGCGAATATATGTTAGAAAAGATACTCTACTTTTGAGATACCATTATTGTTTTTGTAAGTTGATTGATCACCTGATTCTAAAGGCCTACTTACACCCACGTGATTGGATTTAAACCACAAGTTTTTCATAGATAGATTTGAGATATTTTAATAGATACAGTATTTGACTAAAAAGAAAATATTGTTTTATTAATATAATCGAGTTTTGAGAGTGACGTATAACTTGATAATGTATTGGTCTACTCATCCATGGCTTCATACGAAACTACCTTCATTTTTTAATATTAGGGATGGATACTAATCGGATATCTGAGGTTTTTTTCCAAAATATTTGTAATCCGATATGTTTCATTTGAATAATCAATTATCCGATTCGATTTGATCGGTAGCCATCCGGATATTTGAAATTTTTAGATTTTTAATCACATATCTGATTTAATCCGTAAAAATTAATAAATCATTAGAAAATAAAATAAAATAGTATTTACTTTTAAAAATTCAAATAAATAACTTAATGAATTTAATAAATACAAATAATGTAAAACTTATACAAAATATAATATTTAAATATATGTATATATATGTATATACCGGATCATATATTCATTTTAAAAGTATTAGCATTTGTGATTTATTTTGTTTCTTACGGATATTGTATATTATTATTTATTTTGCTTCGTAAAGTTACAGATATTAAAAAAATTTGGTTCGAACCGAAACGGATAACAGATCAAATAAAAATTTACAGATATTTTGCTCCGCCCTATGTACAAATGTCTAATACTGCTATTTATGTTCGTATATTACACCAACTTAGTACTTTAAGAAACATCTGTCTGGGGGATAAGCGACACCAGATAACCATTTGTTCTTTAACCCAAAGCGGAACATGAAGAAGAAGGAAAACAGAAAAGAAAAATACACTTTACTGAATCAAACTTTGGTGTAAATACAAATGTTGTCTCGTATGGTGTATAGAAACTTTGGTGCATGCCTAAATCTGTTTCTGATGGATTTTAGCCCATGCCATATGTTTTTCTTGTTTGGGAAGTATGTATAGAAATATGGTTAAAGCTTTGAAGGCGGGTCAATTCCTTTCAGTTCTATCCCTTAACTCATTGTACAACCCAAACCCAAACCATGAAGTGTAGGAAGAGAGACTTTTGTCTTTCGGCTCTCCAGACACTACAAAAAAAGAGTTGAGTTAAATCACTTAAATTGAATCACAAAACTAAGTGATTTTATTTTAAATTACTTATTTACAAATGATACTAATATAAATAATCTAACATCAGTTAAATTAAATGATGTTATATTAATTGATTTGGCATCAGTTAAACAAAGTGATATGATTTTTGTATCACTTGAACCTAAACGATACGATTATATTTATTTATATCAATTAAATAATTGATGTAATGATTTTTTTGTTAACATCACTTAGTAAATTGATATAATATTTACATCAATAAGAAACTGACGCTAACAAAAAAAATTCTCACTGCATTTTCTTTTGACATCAGTTTAATTAAAATGATGTTATTTTATTTAAATTTGCATCACTTAAAACCTTTTTCTGATACAAAACTTGAAAAAACCTTGATAATAAAAGCTCTTTTCAAAAAAAAAATAAAGAACCTAGATAATAAAAAAACGTGATGCAGTTGAGATCTAGTGGGTTTAATATTTTTCTCTTATGGCTGCAATTTAATTGGATTTTGTTTTAACTGTTTCATCTAAAAAAAGCATATTCTTTTTAATCAAAACCTAGATCCTATTTAGCAGTTCCTCTCTTCTCTAATGCTTGAACTTTCTTAACAGTTTAATTGTTCTATCTGTTTCTTTTATACGAGCCAAGAGATAGAAGCCAGTCGTGAAGTGAACCATTATTTTCTTATATGATGATGACCACGAATTTGGTTGGAAATCTGAGAAGGTATTATTTATTTTTTCTTTCCCATTCTTCTGTTTTTTTTTCTTTCTAAATGAAGTTATGATTTACAGCCTTATGTTTATGACTTAACGATCTTTCTTTGCTGTACTCATTTTTTCTTGCCTTGTAATTGTTTCAGATTTTACTAAAGAGATGATTATCAATCTTATTTTATATCTCCGGAGCAAGAGACTTGATCGTATGATTACATAATTTGTCATTGAGTACCAAAGGCATGAATCATTGAAAGAGGAAACTAGTTCTAGTCTAGTGATGACGGATTCTCCAATCTTATTAACATCACTCAAACGATTATATGCTACTAATGGAGATCGAAGATGAAAAAGAGATGAAGATGACAAAATGTCGATTGAAGAACTCATGTGGGGAATTCACTTAGCTTCTCTTTGTTCATTTTTTCTGAGATTTTTTTTGTAAAGCTTTTATTTTATTTTTTCCTTTCTCATACCTGTGTGTACAAACAAATTATAAATGGAAAAATATTTTGTTTAATTTATTTTCATAAATAAATTTATTTGATACGAAAATCTAATTAAATTATTTAAATTTCATAAGAATATTTTAAATTGTTATTTAAAATTAGATAATTATTAAAATCACTTTTTAAAATGATATTAATTTGTTTCAGTTATTAATAAATGATATAAATAATTGAAATCAGTTATTTCAACCGATACAACTACTAACATCATTTAAATAAATTGATGTAAATGTTAATATCATTTCTGTGTAATTGATACATTTTGACATCATTTATAGTAAATGATACAAATATTTATTATTTTTGCATCAATTATTAATAAACTGATACAAATTATTTGCATCACCACTTTCAGAGTCATTTAGTTAAGTGATACAAACTTTATTTACATCATTTATAAATAATGCAAAAATATAAAATAAATGATGCTAAACAACAGTTTTTTTGTAGTGAGACTTGGAAGAAATTATTTGGCTTCATTTGTCTTTTTTTTTTTGGTCAATGCTTCATTTGTCTCTTACAACTGTTTACAACATCCACGTTATATCCAATCGTTCGACTATCATCGTGAAGCTGCCCATAGATTTTTTAAAACTTGGTGGTGGTGTCTGGTGATATCGATATGATTACTACAAGCTTTTTATATAATCTCTACACTAAAAACCATATAACGACGGCTTGCCTCTCCATCGCCTCTCTCTGGTAAAAAACCTGTAGCCTTGACAGCAACTGAGTTAAAACTCTAATATCCATTCTCATTACAATCACACAACACTTACCGACGATTCAAATTCCAGACTGACATACTCTCAAATCGATTCAAACCCTTAACCACAATGTTTGATTGTCTGCTAGTAGTTCATATGGTGGCTTTTAAAAAAGTTTATAGTTGAATTCTTACACTTCTAATGGCTGGTTCTGTGGCGACGACAAAAACGGTAGGTTCAGGACGTGCCAATATGAAATAAACGTTCTCGTACACTTTGGAAAGTGTATCGCATATTAAAAGTGTTCGTTATATAACATTTCACAAAGAATGCTTTTATATATATGATAACAACTCAAATTAAATAGAGAGCAGATCTTCTAGATCTTTCTGATTCTAGATGGTTGATCAATAATTACATTTTGTTTATTCATGGAAGTTAATAGATAAATACACAGTTGTCCTACACAAAACAAACACATCCACACACTCCCACAGTGAAAGTTAAAAACTCCCATAAAGGTATAACGAGTGAAGAGTTAAAAGCCATACACATAAAAGTCAAGATGTCACGTGGCGTCGTATGATTGAATCAAAACAACGCATTCACACAAAACCGTGGGATCACTTAGCTGTTTCCTGTCCACATGTCACTCTTACAGCCAAAAACACCGTGTTCTTCTCTAATCATACCCCACACAATTCCAAATATTTCGGGCCAATATAAACACCAACTCTCATTTCCACTTTTCTCAAACCACAAACTTTTAAAATCCAACTGAAAAGGAACATAAAGAGAGAGATAAAATAGATATTTTATCAAAGCCAGACAGAACAAAGATCTTGTTAGTTAGTTACGTACTGTACTCAGCCTTATCCAGTTTTTCTCAAAAGAGTTTTCAACAATGAACACATTCCCTGCTTCCACTGAAATGCTTGGCTCCGAGAACGAGTCTCCGGTTACTACGGTAGTAGGAGTTGATTATTGTCCCAGGTTGGCGGCAAGCTGTCCGAAGAAGCCAGCAGGTAGGAAGAAGTTTCAGGAGACACGTCACCCCATTTACCGAGGAGTTCGTCTGAGAAAGTCAGGTAAGTGGGTGTGTGAAGTGAGGGAACCAAACAAGAAATCTAGGATTTGGCTTGGAACTTTCAAAACAGCTGAAATGGCAGCTCGTGCTCACGACGTCGCTGCCCTAGCCCTCCGTGGAAGAGGCGCATGCCTCAATTATGCGGACTCGGTTTGGCGGCTCCGCATCCCGGAGACAACCTGCCACAAGGATATCCAGAAGGCTGCTGCTGAAGCCGCACTGGCTTTTGAGGCTGAGAAGAGTGATGCGACGATCGAAAATGGCCTAAACATGGAGGGGGCGACGGCGGTGGCTTCTCAGGCTGAGGTGAATGACACAACGACGGATCATGGCGTGGACATGGAGGAGACAATGGTGGAGGCTGTTTTTACTGAGGAACAAAGAGAAGGGTTTAACATGTCGAAGGAGTCGACGGTGGAGGCTGCTGTTAATACGGAGGAACAGAGCAAAGGATTTTACATGGACGAGGAGTGGGCGTTCGAGATGCCGACCTTGTTGGCTGATATGGCGGCAGGGATGCTTTTGCCGCCGCCGTCCGTACAATGGGGACATAATGATGAGTTCGAAGAGGTTGACATGAACCTCTGGAGTTATTAATACTCGTATTTTTTTTAATTATTTATTGTGCGATAATATTTTATAGAACTTGGGATTCTACCTTTATTTTTTATGGGGATCTTTTTTAGTGTGGGGAACGAGTGTAAATGTTTCGCCATGGTGTTGTCAAAATGCTGATTATTTTTTGCGTGCAGCATAATCACCTCAGGTTTCCTTGTATGCAACAAATAAATTTTAGTCTAAATACAAAACAGAAGAGAAAAGAGAAAGAATATTATTAATGAAAACGCAAATCAAAATGGATTCAATGTAAAATCTGAAGTAATTTTGTATAAAAATGTCAAATATTTTGCTGTTTAGATTTAATTTGTAAAAGATTTTGAAATCCAAGAATTATTAATTTGAAAAAGTTATGGGGTATTTAGTGGATCATATTGGTGTTATCACAAGTGTTTGACATCGTTATAATTAGAGTTTGCGGCTATTTTGTTTAGTAGAGTGAAAATAATTATTACGATGTTTATTTAGTTGTTTATTTATATTTTATATATTTGATTTATACTATTTATAATTTAATACTGTATGATGTATAATATTACGGTCAAGAGTTGATATTAACACGTTCTAAAAAAACCGGTTCTATCGTTTTCTTTTTTTTTAGAAAGAGTCGGTTCCATCTTTTTTTTGTCTGCTGTCCATTTAAATTAGATAAAGTGTTGGTCACATCAGCCAATTTTCCGTTTCTTTCTATCCGTGTCTGATCTATATGAAAAAAAATATAGTTTCTAGTTTTTAATTCTCTCGCTAATGCATCCGCTCGTCCATTCATATATTCCAAGAAATATGAATCAGGTTTACATCTTTGAAGTCTTCTTCTAATCTATGGAACACTTCTATTTCCGTTGCGAATGTGACCACTCCATCGGATTCATAGTTATATCCACTAGAACCGAGCAGTTTCTCTCAAAATGTATCAAGATTATCTTCCATTCTCTCATACACAAAGTTTTCCAAAATAACTCTTCCATCTCAGATCGCCTCCATCTTGCCAAGTATTTGTAAGCTTTATAAATGTTTAAATGTTTGAGTTATGAGATTGAAAGAAACTGGAAAAGGAATATGCATGTACTATAATTGATACTTTTAATGAAGATAAAGTAACTATATAGATTATAATACTTATATATTGTTTTCTTTCTCTTTTCAAACTTGTAGCTTTAAAGAATATCTTCAAAAAGTGTAAAGATGATACTCGGACCTTTATTTAAATACTCTCGGCCGAGTGACAGGCGACTGCCCTGAAAGAAACATTTGTCAAAAGAGGCTTCCGAAACTGGAAAATGTAACCGAAGGAACCGCTTTCAGCTAACCGCGAATTTAATAGAGACCAAATCGGTACTCCAAAACAGAAAGATGGGTCCCATAAGAGAGCTCATGGGCCTGTCAAAATATCTTAAAGCGTGGCTTAACAGTAGAAGCACTGTCCCCACGAGCTTCCCTTTCCTTGCACTTGTGCCCTACGGGGCTCACTATCACGTCACCTTCTAGCCTTACTTTCTTGTTAAGAAAATCATTTGCTTGTTTCATATTTTCCGTCACCACTAGTTTTTGCTCTTTATGTTTGTGGTCTTGTTTTTTCTCCGAAGACGTCTATACCTAAATCAAATCTTAGTATCGTGAGAGAGTTGAAAGTGAGTGGCGACGAGAGAGACGTCATTTTTTGTAAACGAATATACGGTAGGAAAATACTATTGTTGTTTTTATTTTGTTAAAGACGTACCTACGCCCACGTGATTAGAGTTAACCACAAGTTTTTTTATAGCAAGAGCCACAAGTTTTTTCTTAGATAATATTGAGATTTGAGATATTTTATAAATATTTGACCAACCAAAAAAGAGATATTTTACTGACATAATCAATATTTGAGTGTGACGCTTAACCTGCCAATGTATCGGTCTAATCCCTGGCTTAAAACAAACTAGCTTCATTTGTAATTCGGTACAATAGGTCTAATACTATTAATACTACAATTTATAAAGTATACTAGATTCTAACCCGTCCTTAAAAGACGGATATATTTTTTCGTTTTAATATTTTTTGAAAATTTTAGTTTTTTATATTTGAGCTTTTTGTAGTCATATTTATATTTAATCTTAATTTAATATGATAGAACAATCCCTTAAATAAATAAAATATATAGTTGGACATAAGATTTATCAATAAATAATATTCTTGTTTTAATAGAATAAATTGTTTACTATATGTAAGAGTGTGCAAGAAAATTCTTCACCGCGTTCAATTCTTAAATGATATATACTATAAGTAAATGAAGCTGTATAGACTTATTGTGATAATATATTAATTATATTAATATATTTTTGGTTGCTATAATAGAGGTTAGTATATAATAGGATGTACTAAATAATGATAATGAAAGGGTCTAACAATTTTATTTACATAGATTTTTTCGGAATGATTTTCTTTTAATAATATAGATAATAAAATAATGCTTAGATTTGGCAACAACAAATTGGTATATTGTTTAGATTCTTTGTTATTATTGGTAATTGTTTAGATTCTTTGTATATTCAGTTAATTAGTAGTTTTTTGTTTGATAATATCACTTGATTTGGTAACAACAAATCGGCACTATTGTTCAGATTTTCATAATCAATACAAATTATTTAGATTTTATCATTTAAAACAATTTAGTTCTATTTTAGACCTATAATAACATACATCAACAAATGTATTATAAAATATATGTATGTTATTTTGAACTATAACATAATATTATTATTTTTTTGATAAAACATAATATTATTTGAAAAAGTTATTTATGTTTATCTGTTGGAGTGTTCTTTTTGAAAAAAAATACAGATCGTGTAACATGGCTGTAAACTGATGCAGGTATCACCGATCAACCACGCTAGAACAAAGCACACCTGCAGACATGAAAATAAAGGGCTATACACTACTGAATTTCTGATCGCTATTGTAGTCTATCGTCAATATACATGGAAGGATTAAAATAAGTTGAAAAGTTTGAAACAGATAAACTAATATCTTAATGATGTCTGTAACAGCAACACACATGAACATGATCAATCACTTGTCAGTATCATGTAAAACCCCCATTCTCTAGTTGCCCATCTTTTGGTGATCGCAGATTGAGATTCTCTTCACCTTCGAGTTGTAAACCCAAGTTGGAAATATCTATTTGTTTAATTTGTTTGCATGGTGTCGTAGAGTCTCGTAAATCTAGTTGAATATTAAGGACAAGACTTAGGTTCACCCCCTATGGTGAACCTTCAAATTCACCACCTCTCTAATAACCAATCAAAGTGTCAACTAGATTAATGATTAAAAATATTAAATAATTTTTTCAAAAATCAAAATAATTAAAAAAAATAAATAGTGTCAATTTTAATAATGCTAATATCACTATCTAATCCATAAACTCAAACTCTATACCCTAAATCCAAATTTTAAACCCTAAATTCTAAATTATAAACCCAAACTCTATACCCTAAACCCAAATTCTATACCCTAAACCCAAACCATAAATCATAAACCCAAAAACCTGAACTCTAAACCCAAACTTATACCTTAAACCCAAATCCTAGACTCTAAACCCAAAACGTAAATACAAAATCCAAACCCTATACCCTAAATATTTGGATTAATATTGATGTTGTTCTTTTGAAATTTAAGGTTAAGAATTAAATTTTGGATTTAGAGTTCATGGTTTGGGTTACTGTCTAGGGTTTGGGTTTAGGATCTACGGTTTGGGTTTAGGGTTTATGGATTGGTTTTAGAGTATAGGATTTGGGTTTAGGGTCTATGGTTTGAGTTTAGGGTATAATTTTGGGTTTAAAGTTTAGATTTCTTGGTTAATGGTTTATGGTTTGGGTTTAGGATTTAAGATTTAGGTTTAGGGTATAGAGTTTGGGTTTAGGGTATAGAGTTTGGGTTTATAATTTAAAATTTAGGGTTTAGAATTTGGATTTAGGGTATATAGTTTGAATTTAGGGATTAAATATTGACATTATCATTACTAAATATGATATTATTTATTTTTTTAATTATTTTATCATTAGTCTAGTTGGCACTTTAATTGGTTATTAGGGAGGTGGTGAATTTGAAGGTTCACTATAGGGGGTGAACCCAAGTCTTGTCCGAATATTAAAGTATATATATTAGATATTTTAATGATACGTAGAAATAATAGATGTTAGCTAATTAGTCACAATATTTTCAATAGGCCCAAAAAAAAACATGCTATGGTAATTTTCAAATAGGACTCTAAATTAATATAGTAGATTACACCAACTTAACACTTTAAGAAATATTCGAATGGGGATAAGTTCGTTTACAACCACATCTATCTTTTATTTTAAATGTAAATGTGGGTTTTACTCTAATACTAGATTTTGATCCGCGATTCGAAAGCGCAGATTTTTATCATAAATAAATTTTCATATAAATTAGTATTTTGAAAATTTTGAAAATTATTATGTTATAAAATTGTTCTATATCAAAGCAAAAATTTGTTTAAATTATATAATTTATGAATTAAATTATTTGAAATTTTATATGTAAAATTTTACGTAACTCTCTCTCTTAGATTTGAGAATTTTATCTTGATAGTTAGAGCAAAAATCGGATACATATATATAGAGTGAAATATTTTGTCACGTTTTGTTATAGTACACAGAAGAAGACCAAAAATAATAAAAATTGATCCAAACAACTTGTATATGTAGATTTTTAAGGACTTTTCCTTTTAATAGTATTGGTATATTTATTTTTTAAAGGAAAATATAGATGAAGACTATTTCTGTCTCTATATTTTTATTAAAAATAGAAAACCGTTATAATACAGACATACATTGAACATAATATATAATCTCTATAATATAATTTTCTATTTAAGAGAAAATAGAGATATAGGTTGGAAAAAAAGTGACAAACACAACGGAATGTCATATTTTAGTTTGACGTCAAAATGCATACATATTGAATTGTAACTTATAGATTTTTTTTATAGTCAATATCATTAAGCAAGTACCAAAAGAATAGATAATTTGTTGTTTTTATTGTATATTGTAAAAAGACAACAAAAGACCATTTATCCTAGATGCAGGGGTTCTACCACTTAGAAGCAGTTACTTTGACTTCAAACTAACACCAGTCGTCTTTTGGGCTGCAGCCCTCAATGCTATCTCACCATGTTGAATGTCTTTTTCGCTAGTCACCTTCTGGACAACTTGCCTTGTCCTGAGTTGGACGAATCGTTTTATGTCTCAGAACCCTGCCTTTCTTTCCGTTGTGCCCCAAGTCCACCAACTGGCAACATTATAGCATATTATTGCTTTATGGTACAATAACTTAGATGGCTTATTGCAAAAGTGACTCAAAACTTGAATTCAAACAGAAAACTAACCTTTTCTTTTGACTCATTTTTTTTTTGAGTTTTAACCCACATCTGCATTTTATCTACGAAAATGCCATTAACCCTTTTTTTTTTTTTTTTTCGAAAATGGCTTCTTTACTGTCTCAACCTCATTTTCTTCAAGTATTTACAATATTGCCACTGCCATGAATAGTGGGAACAACCTTGTACGAACTGTTTGGAGCTTTTAATGCCCTTTAATGCACGTAAATCTCTTTACACTCTCTCTGTTTCAATTGTTATGAACTAAAAAACAACATTTCTTTCACTTTCTCTCCATATTCATCCAAAAAAACTGAAGCTTTGATTCAAAAATTGTTTGGAGCCATATTTCTTTCGTTTTGACTTACGGTTGCTTTCGTTTGAGTTCTGGGTGGTTGGAGAAGACCCTGTGTGCAAACAAAGTCATCTCACCTAGTTGAAGGTACGAATTTGAATTTTTTTCAAAATCTGTTCGCGTAGAAGACTTACAAGTAAGTCATCTGTATGTAGAAGACTTACTGATGAGTCTTCTGGTCAAACGGACGACTTAAAACTAAGTCGTCCAGCTTTGTTTGGTGAAAAAAAACAGTCCAGACGACTTATATATAAGTCGTCTACGAGAAACAGGCTAGTTTTGCATTTGACCGAATCGTGTCAGATCTTTGACTATTTCTGGACGACTTATAATTCAGTCGTCTCTCGGGAAAGTTAAAATTTCAATATTTTATTAAACTAGACGACTTACGTGTAAGTCGTCTTAGGTTAGTTTTGTAGTTGAAAATAAAACTTCATAATTTAATTTTTACCAGACGACATAATATAAAGTCGTCCCGTCAGAAGACTTAATTTAAAGTCGTCCGGGGAAAGCAAAGTCGTCCAGAATTTTCCCAATTAAGTCGTCCAAACCTTGCTTATCCGGACGACCTTAAAATTAAGTCGTCTAGCTGGACGACTTTTAGTTAAGTCGTCTGGAGAAAGTTAAATTTCAAGTTTTATTTTTCAATTACAAAACTAACCTGGGACGACTTACGTGTAAGTCGTCTAGTTTGAATAAAATATTGAAATTTTTACTTTCCAGAGACGACTGATTTATAAGTCGTCCAGAAAATAGTCAAAGATCTGACACGATTCGGTCAAATGCAAAACTAGCCGTTTTTCGTAGACGACTTATATATAAGTCGTCTGAAATTTTTTTTTTACAAACAAATCCGGACGACTTAGAATTAAGTCGTCCTTTTTAATTTTCAATGCAAAAAGTGACCTCTTTAGACGACTTACCTTTAAGTCTTCTGGACGACTTAAATCTAAGTCGTCTGCGATAATGTTTGTTGAACTTCTTCATTTTCTCTATGTTACTAATGTGTTTTATTTTGAATATTTGCAGATTTTATTTTATATTTTTATTTGATTTTTGATGATTTTTAGTTAATGCAGTGTATGGAGAATGGTTGTGAGAGATTTCCGTTGGGATTTTGTGGTTGATGATCTCAAAGGAGCAAGATTGTTTTTATTGAATGAAGATTCAACACATGCTGAACTGTTTGCAATGGCTCAAGAAGATTATAACCTGGACATTGAGATCAGTGACTGTGGAGATTAGCTACTCATTACCAGCAGAAATGATGATGACTCCAAGCAGTCCTCCCATTCATGTTACAAGTGATAGACAAGTTCGAAACTTGCTCGAGATACTCAAAACGCATAGAGTATGTCTTTGTGTATCAAGCCGCAGCAAGGTGGAAACGGTTTCAGAGAAAAGAGAAGAAGCTGGTGATAATGATGAAGCTGGTGAATGGGAAGAAGATGTTGGTGATAATGATGAAGCTGGTGAATGGGAAGAAGATGTTGGTGATAATGATGAGGCTGATGAATGTTTTGAAGATGTTGGTGATAATGAGTCTGTTGAAGATGAAAATCAAGATGGGGAGGAGGAAAATGGGGAGGAGGAAAATGGGGAGGAGGATGCTGATAACACTATTGTTGGTGAAACGGATCAGAATGGTGGGGATTACAGTCTTTATGGAAAGGTTCTAGATGAGGACGAGGAAGATGATGATAATATTTGTTTTGAAGAAAATTGAAAGACATATGCTAAGACAAATGCTATTGAAGGAGGAAAATCGGATTGTACCAGCATCTATGTCAACCAGAGTTTTGTTAGCAAGGATGCACTGCTTTCAGAGCTGCGGTTGACAGCAGTGAGGGGTAGGTTTTCTTTCAGAATATACAAATCAACAAAAAACTCTCCTTGTGGCAATATGTCGGGTTAGCGGTTGTGGATGGAAGATCAGAGCGAGTGTGAAACATGGGCAAACACGTTTTGGGTAACAAAGTATGTGGAAAACATTTATGCTCAATTGGAGACCGAATCGCTCAGCGGAGACACTGTACTCCAAAGTATGTTGGTA
>NC_079518.1:8488000-8506875 GCF_000801105.2 Raphanus sativus | reverse complement strand
AAGCATGTTTTCTCCCGATATGACACTTCAGAAATAGCAAGACAATCCAAGTACTTCATTTAGACAAAAAAGAAGGACAATCCAAGTACTTGCCTGGTCATCATTTCATTTGCCATGTGAAACGGCATCAGCTCCAACCTCTGCTGCTACTCCTAATCATTTAGAAGTTGTATTAGTGATAATAACAGACGAGCCATGGGGTACCAAGCAAGTCTTTTTGTTCATAGATGGGACCAGCTCTAAGACAAGCACCACTAGCCTAGTCTTTTGTTCCAAACCCTCCAACACTTTTATGCCTTTCATATCAAAGCATTTAGAGGTTAATCTTGATTCATAAGCATGCACGGAAGTACTCTATACCCAAAATGAAAAGATAGACGTTTTCACCTTGCAAGGAAAGGAACCCAAGTGGTTAATATCTGCAACTAACTAAACTGATGATGACTGGAGACAGCTTCTGGGTCCTGTTTAGCACAAGAAATCCCCTTGCTTTATTGTTGCCTGGTAAAGTGCATTATTTGCATCTGGATGGTTTGTCTCAAGACTCCTGCTACCTTGTCTATCTTGCAGTGAGCTTCCCAGCAGAAATGAACGGGAATGTGAGTAGAAGCACCAAAACTGAGAGAGTACACCAACAAGCGGAGCTATTAATTATCACACAGACAAAAAAAGCAAACAAAATGCATACAATAAATAAGACAATTTAGTCCTTGTTTTGTACTCACCTGATACCTCAAGCAGGGTTAAGAAGATCTCAGGTGCATCAACAACCTGTCCCAATTAGTAAGCAATTTAGCATTTTTAACACCAATAACAAAGCCAGAAAAGGTTATCACAACAAGCAAAATGCAGACACAAGTAAGACAATTCAGTAAGCATAATCTAGACACTGTCTTGTACTCACCAAATGCGGAGAAACGCCTTGTACTGGCGCGTCAAGCTGAATTCAAGATCTCAGGTGCGTCAACAACCTGTCAAATTAGTAGCAATTAGCTTTTACTAAAAAGATTCACATCCTCACATCCTCACAGGTAACTTCAACAAAAACAAGGTTCATATCACTTTAATACCAAGTTAAAAGACTGAATGTTAACTCTTGCTTAAACTCAGCAACACACAAAGCAGAGGACTGAGATGTCGACAAATACCTTTTGCATAAGAGAAACTGTATCCAGAGTGATGATGATGCTGGTCAGCACGGTGTAAAAAATGAAGGTCTCGTAGGAAAGATCTCATAAGTGGTGAAGGTTGATATAGAATCGAGAAATAAGCTGGCAGCCTTTTTAAAATTTCTGGTGGACATGCATTACAAGCCTTCATAGACCTTTAGCCTGTTCTTCCTCTCCCAGTCACCGCCCTCTTCAAACAACCTAGCATGGGAAAACAGAACAACGGTTTCAATTGCACTATAGGGTAGTCATAAAGGATGTAACCAAAGAGCCTAATCTTCACTTACTTTTTCGCTTTGTCAATGCTCTTTGATACCAGATCAAAGTCCATGTAGAAAAACGCAACCTGCAAGGTGTAGGACAAAAGGTCCATTTTTTGCCCAAACAGCAACAGTTTTTCCTTCTGTGAGTTTTAGTTGCTCCAAAGCTTTCTCCTGGATTCACAAAGCAAAATTTATTGGCCAATGAAGTCCTTTGAAGTGTGAAATGAATAACTTTTGACATGCTCAAGTACCTTATCACTAATCCTGATGAAATAAAGAGCTTTAGCAAGATGAACTTCACGGACTTCGCTTTCGCCCAAATTTTCTTCTGCGTCTGCAATCCTAAACAAAGCAGAGCTCTTCCTCGTTACTAGCCCTCATAGAGTCCAACAAGCTCTGATCCAATTCCAGCACAGAAGACGCAGCTAGGGTTTCGTACAAAGGAGACATACCTTATAAAATAACACAAACAAACCCAACATCAGGAACAGAAAACCCAATACAAATATCATAGAATTTTTTTTTTTTAATAAAAAAAATCATAGAAAGTTTCAAACTTGAGTTCAGCGATTAGAGAAACAAAGCGTTTATAGTACTGACGGAACCAGTGACGGAGGTTTAATACTGACGGAATTAATAACGGAATAACTACGGAGGCTTCGGTTCATTAATAACCCTCTATAATAACAGATTAATTAAAGTTAGTTAAGTTTCAAGAAGAAAAGATCCAAACTTTCTCTCCCTCGCTTCTCCCTCTCTTGGTTTCTTCTCGCTTCTCCCTCGCTTGGTTTATCCTCGTCTTCCTTCTTCTTCCACAGTAGACAAAAGATGGCGGGAACTGAAATGTCAAGGGACGAGTGCGTCAAATTCCTAAGAGATAAAGGTTCCGAGTTCGTGGGACTCGACCACCTCGCTGAAGCCCTCTTTTGTTTCAGAAAGTCGCTAACTTTGAGGTATTTTTCAACAATTAGGGTTAAGATGGAAGCTTATATGTCGAAAAGGGTAAAGTAGATAGTTATGATCAATCTTGTTGGTTGTAGTGAAGAGGGTTTAGGAGATGATGCGATTCTCAGTGCAAGCATTAAGTTGGTATCTTGCTTAGTTGCAAAGCTGTACCTTTGAGACCGAAAAAGATAAGAGAACTGTGATGATCGAGGAGGGTTTGATGATAATCAACCAGACGAAGAACTTGGGACGCACTTCGGTTGATTATGATTCAGTGGCTAAAATGTACTGCGCTCTTGGCGACTCTGCTTACATAAAGGGTAAAAAAGAACTATTTTTACATTATCTTCTGCTAATACATAGAAACTTTGTTATTTGTTATCTTGAAGACTGTGACTTTTGATTTGTTGTATAGGTGATGTGGATCTTTCTTTGAAGATTTACACCGAAGCTCTATTGTTTCTGGAAACCGACCCAGTGGCAGACCTAATGAGTAGGCCAGTACTTACAAAGCACCACGCTTTCATGTAAGTGTGTATTCTTTTTTTTGGTGAAATCTTTTCTTATGTCTTTTAGATGTTTCGTTGTTGACTGCACACTTGATTTACGCAGGAACTTTGCGATCTCGCTTTGTCTTGAGCATGCTAGTATGTACGCCGAAGCACAGAAACACTGCCAGACCTCTGTCGCCAAGTCTGGCGTTTTGCTGAATATGAAAGATACTGCTGAGGAGATTAAACTCTTGTACCTTGGTGGACTTGAGAAAATGGAGGTGCTGAAGTGGAAGGGTGCGGTACCAATGCCTCCCAAGCTCCATGTGGTAGTACACCCACAATTATCTCAGACGTTTCTAGCTAAGAAGGCGGCGCTTGAAGCTGCTTTACAGCAGTGACCAGGTAGTAAATATATGAGAGAAGACCAGATTTGTGTTTGTTTTGCGCAACTTTAAAATTCTGAAAGAGACTATTCATGCATATAGACTTTGTAGTTTGAACTTGAATCAGAGTTGTGTTGCAGTGGCTGTAAATAAATAAAATGTGAAGAGGGAGATTTTTTTATCGGTTGTCTTGTCTTATCAGTCAGTGATTCTTTGAGGTCCCACCTAAAAAACTTGTGTTGCAGTCTGACGTAATGCTTGAGGGTAACTCTGTATTGCTTAACAATCTTAGTAACACATCACTAACATAGGTTTTTATGTTCAAGTGGGAGATGATATGTCTACACATGCTTTATACTTCTCTCTGGAAATACTTTTACAAAGACTTGGGGATTTTTGTTCATGGTTGGATCTCCTGATTTGGTTGAATCCACAATAGACTCCTCTCCAGCTTCTGCTTTACAGTAGAAGTCTACAACAATTGATATGTATACTAATTAAGGCAGCAAGTTGTCTATCTTGTGGTTAGGTATACTAACCACTACACAGCTGGTCATCACATTCTTTTACTTCCCACTCCCATTGGTTAGCGTAGCTGAGTATCTGCGGTTAGCGTAGCTGAGTATCTTCTGTTACAATCGAAGCAGAGACGCAACTATTCTGTCTTGATTATGTCACCAGATATCACAATTCTCACAATATGCAATTTTCTCAACTGTAACGACTTGGACTATTAATATTTTCAGATTCTATATACACAAAAGATCATAAAATAATATCTTTAAATATATATATATATATATATATATATATATATATTATATATATATATAATTAACCCTTTAAATTTACAAAAAAAAAAAAATCTATACTATTAAAACAGAATGCTTTTTTTAGGTGCCCTTCTGCTTTAATAATATTTACAGTTTTTTGCCACTGTATTATTTTTAAGCTATGTTTTTAATTAAAATCAGTATTTTTGTAATTTTTTTTATTCAAACAGAAATATTTATGTGACAGCTATGTAATTCTTTTTATTTTCGTAATACATTTAAATCAATCGAATATACCCTAAATCCCTAATAATAGTGAACGACATCTTACCTGAAATCCCTAATAATACTAAACGACATCTATTTGGTTTGATTTTGTACCACTTTCAACCGTGGGTTGTCGAAGATTATACAGATGAAGCTTGATACAAATGCTTTGAAACTTCCATTCCTACGATTGGCAAAAATATGCTTGATGATTTTTCTATTCTATCCTCCACTGATATCCGGAACATCATATGTGAGTTTTATTTCTTTGATGAGATTCTTTTGTGCTCATCCGCTAAGCAGTATGTGTTGGCAATATCCTAATTAATAAAATAATCTACATTTATTTTAATCCTAATCTATCTTATTAAAACAGAAACATTCTGTTGGGACCTAACATTTATTTTGTAAGTTTTTTAAATATCACCTTTATACTTTATAGTTAAACCTACACTAAATCACTAATGTTCCTTTCTTTTACTACTATCCATGTTTCCAAACATATACTTATTTCTTTATACTACTATCAATGTTTCCAAACAATATATTTTATACTACTATCAATGTTTCCAAACAATACAATAATTAATCTTAGTTATTTTATATATATCATTTTCTCTTTAAATTTTGTAGAAACGTTATAATTTCATAAATTGCAATAATGAACTTTAAATTTGGATTATAAGATTACCAATTATGAAACTATTACAATTTAAATCCAATTAGATTACATATCGGTCATCCATCAGTTCATCGGTTAGTCTCTTTAGTGATTTTTATATGTATATTTTAAAAACCTAAATTGAATTGTCAGATCTCCGGATTAACCGGTATAATCACAATCGGGTTTGAATTTAAAAACACTGATTTAAATGCAAAATATTTTTAAATACACACTCTTTAAAATTACCAAAATATTTGTTAAGTTATTAGTGAATTTTCATCGTAAATATTCCGCGCTTCAAAGCGCGGGTCAAAATCTAGTTAACATTTACAAAAGGAAGCATAAGAATAGCTTCCAATCTCTGGGGGTTCGTGTTCAACAGCTTTCACAGCGCGCGATATTTTTGACAAAACTTTATATTATCACAAGCATTTTCTCTTTATTTAAGTAGACATGTGCATAAAATTTGTAACCCAAGTTTGAACCAAACCCAAACCAGAAGAAATCCAAATTTTACATGGTCTAAAAATAAAACAGGTATAAACATATACGGATCCGAAGTGTTATTATTCGAAAACGAATAACCCAAAAAACAGAAAAACCCCGAAAATCCGAATAACTGATCCATATGTCCAAATTAATCATAAATATAAATATTTGAAATATAAATATATACTTCAAATATTCAGTTCTATATTTATTTTGAAATAATATCTAAAATAAGTTTAATTTTAAATAATTATTTAAAAAGAAATAATTATTTATTATGTTTTGCTTTTAAATTTTAGATTTAACTTCAGATATTTCCAAACCAAACCAATATAATCTGAATCCGGAAACGATATATGGTTAATTTATGAGTTTTATGATATGATACAAATTAAAACTAAAACCATTATGTTATATCTGAACCTGATTTGTAATACAAATTTACCAGTATGAAACTTAGGATGTGATATACAAAAATTCAAAATATCTAGTATGTATTCTAACAAATATTTAAACGTTCAAATCTAACTTCAA
Source organism: Raphanus sativus (assembly GCF_000801105.2). NCBI lineage: Eukaryota > Viridiplantae > Streptophyta > Magnoliopsida > Brassicales > Brassicaceae > Raphanus > Raphanus sativus. Next base: position 8,500,894 of record NC_079518.1, on the reverse strand, counting down.
ATGTGTTTTATTTTTTAGTTAATTTTATATTTGATAAATATTTTAAATGTTTGTTGGAACAACCCGTAAAACTATACTCATAAAAATATTAATAATAACATATTTTATTGTTTCACTAAATGTTAATAATATTTAACTACTAATATTTATTTTATTAAATATATATGTATATTTCAGTACTCTATCTATTAGAATTAACAATTTTATATTAATTAATAAAATATAATTAATTAGATACTTAAATTTAGTGTTAATATAAATTAAATTTATTATTTAAGAAAACAACAAATTAGTTATTTAATTCATTAATTTTAAATGAATAAGATTTCAAATTTTGTTTGTTCAATATTTTTAGATCTTTCAATGTAAAAGAAATTCAAAGTTATTATTTTTTTAACAAAAAATAAATTTGTACACTATGTATCTCACGTTTCCAAATCCTTTGATTAGCCCTATATATTCCAAGAAGATAATCTAGATTTTGACCATTATTCTCGAACACTATGTATTTCGTAAACAGAAAAAAATGTGAATATTGTGTTGCATCAAACATAGGGATAGGGTACATAATGTTAGGCAAGATTATAGTTGAGTGGTTTTAGGAAATATTGTTATTTAGTTTAAATAAATAATCAATATAATTATAAATTAAATAGTAATGGCACACTTATAATTACTTTGAAAGTTTAAGGGGATGTAAAAAAAAGGGCTCGTGTTTTAGTTGTACAGATGAAGCTTGATACAAAGTTGAAGCTTAATTTTTAATTAAAATTTCTGAAAAAAATAATTAAATCCATATTTGGAAATGGGTGTAAAAATCAATATTATTAAGGTAGAATCAAAAATTTGGATCCAACTGGTGTCTAAAATTGGTTACAACCTTATACTATTTAAAAATAAATAGATAATTATTGTGAAATTTGAAAATTCCTTCTAAACTATTTTAATTTTTTTATTTTTAATTTTAAATATATATTTATTGATTTATTAAAATATTAAACTAACAAAATTCAAAATAGATAAATATATAAATAAATAAGTATATTTATTATTTAAAAATGATATCAGTCTTAATATTTTGTTTATACACTCTATAATTAAAAATAAGTCTAAATCAATTATTTATCAAATATAAAATACATATATATATATAATTAAGCTTTAGGATATAAATCGAGAATCAAAAATCGAACATAAACAGAACCGAACCAATTTCACAAAATGTCTGAATGGCTCTTACATCTCTAAAATAGAAAAATTAAAATCAAACCAAGAATCAAATGGGTATCCAAATATCTCAAACACATTTTATATATCTAAAAATATTAATTATATTTAGTTTTAAAGTTATCAAATAGTCTAAAAATACTATTTATAAATCGAAACTGCCAAAAAACTAGGTTACCCTATTATTTTTTTATCTGTAATATTTAAAAGTATCCTAATTTCTTGATAGAACTTAATCACTTGAATATATTTTAGAGAGATTTACATTCTAGGTCACTTTTTAAGTTTTTAGTACACTGTAAATCACTTATGAATACTGAGGTACTTTTCTTTAACCAAGATAAAACCAGAAACATCTTGTTTGGTTTCTTTTTCAAGGTTAGCATTTTAAATAATAAAAAATTGAAACAGATCTTTTTCTCTTTTCCTTTCTCGGTGGAAAACTTCTTTTTTAGAAAAAAAATTGCAACTTTTGTCTTGTAACCCCTGCTCAGCTATCATACATGTTCTGTCACAATGTCTTTTTTTTCTCCTCGCCCCTGCGCAACAACTCGTCATGTCTCTTCCTTTTGAGTTTTTTTTTTCCTTTTGAGTTTTGATTCACACCAACAGCCAAACTCAATCACCCAACCAAGTGCTATAAAATTCCCAAATTCATAATTTGTTAATGGATTTTGACCAAATCATGAATTTTCCTCGAGACTGTTAAAATGGAATCTAGTCCAAGAGAATTTTTCGATTTTGCAGCATTAGTCCCTACCATTTGTTTTATTTTTGTGTCTGTCCCAAATGTTTATGATTTGCAAATAAATAAGGTACATTATTGTAATAATATATGTGTGTAGGCATTTGTACATTCCAAAATAAATAAGGTACATTGTTGTAATTTTATATGTATGTAGGCATTTATACATTCCGACGTGTACAAATAATTTCACTATCCACGTGTACATGATAAACATGTACAACGATACACATGTACATATGTCAACTTGAGTAATGATTTACATGTACTGAATGAAATTCTAAATACCAGTAAAATCATAACATATCAATGGGATATGAATCATTTCTTGTGTACGTTTTTATAATGATATATATATATAGTCCTATGTATACAAAATTTCACTATCCACATGTACAATGATGCATATGTACACCACTCAACTTGTAAAAATTTTAATCAAAACCACCTCTTATGTTTTTGGCCAGAAACGTAAATTTTATTTTGCAACTTAACCAGAAGTCCAAATTTGTTCATAGAAATAAAATTGTTTATTTTATAAAAAAAATTAAAAAGCACTTCATGCTTTCCAAGAGATAATTTTCGCAATAAAATGTTTATTTTTAACTAAACTTTCAAAAATAAAGAATGATACACTGATATCTTGCATATTTACATGATATACCTGATTAATTTTTTAGATACATTAGTAATTTAAAATTAGTACCGTAAAGTAGCGTCAAGGTGTACACATGATTTTCTCTGTCCATATGTACACAGGGTTGTACATTGCACAAATTAATGATAATTGACGTTTTGGATAATTTTGATTTTTTCCCATTTCAATTTAGTTAATTTAGCCTTCCTCACTGGATTATTCTCATTTTTCTTCATAATCATCAAACTTTAATTAAGTTTCATGTGTGTATTGATGTCTTGCTATTTTAGTAGTTTTTACCATTTTTAAGTTTATATGAGTCATTTTAGGATACATTTAGATGTTTTGCATTTGATAGGGTATAGAATGTACAACTGAAACTGGGATAAAAAATTAAAATAGATCTTTCTGTACAATTGAAAGTTTATGGTCCAAAGTGAAAATAATTTTAATCCAGAGGACCAGTTGTGGGAAAATATCAGAATTGGCCGTTGATGTCCCCACGATCTGAAAATTACACTATGATCACCTTTTTTTTTGGTGATCTGAAAATGTAGCTGGAGACTTCGACGACAAAAGAAATGTTTTCAAGTTCTTTATTTTTTAAATGATGAAGAAGAAGGAAAGAGAGGTGATGGCCATTAATGTTCTAGAACTTTTCCTCGATCACCAAAAAGAAAAGTAGGGTCCACCAATTAATTTATGGTTGTGTATTTTTTTTAAATGGTTTGGTTTTAGTTAGTAATCCCAACGAGAAGTAGATAAAAGTTAGAAAAAGTGTCCATGTAGTGTAAAGTGACTCAGAGCGTAATTACAAAATAGAAATGTGACTTAGAGTGTAATTTTTTCTATATTTTATTCAAAAATTTTAATTTATCTTATTTATCCGTTATTCTATCCAAAATGAATTTTAACTGAATTATTTAAAATTAGCCAAAAATGGGAGCCGAACTCAAATGCTAATTATCAACAAGATCAAACTCGACCAAACGAAATCTCTGAAACTAAAACACACACCCACACAAACTGAAAAATGAAAAATCCAAGGTAACAAACAGAAATATATTTTTTCTTTATTTAAAAATTTCAAAATACATGTCTTCCTCTTAAGGAATTCATTTGTTTGACGTTTTGGATTGCTATAACTGATTATCAAACTCCTCCTGCAATTTGATCACCATTCTCTCTTCATCCGCCGAGAATAACCACCTATTAAAAAACATATAAAGTTTAGGCAAACAAAACAGAGACTGAAGAAGAATAATAAAAAGACCATGGATTGGATTAAGTTGTATACTTTTTGCGATTGGGCGGAGTCTGTTGAACCAACGGAGACGGCATGATTTCCCGGTGCGTTGAAGAATGCGTTGAAGAAGACCTTTGGATTGAATTGAGCTCCACTCACGCGGACCGTATCTTTGATGAACACTTCGTCTTCTTCGGCTTTCCATGGCCCTTTCTTTATAAATTCTTCTTCGCCGCGTCCATGTATTTTTGTTTTAAATCGGTCTCTGTTTGGTAAATCGTGATGTTTTGTCTCAAATATACTAACCTGAAATAATAATTAGGAAACAAGAATATTTAACAAACAGATTTCATTTCTACTAAAATATTAAACAAAAAGACAAATATCTCTAATACCAGCTTATATATGTCCGATTGTTGTCTTGTGTCGGAGAATGCTTCAGATATTCTTCAGCTTAACTTCCATTGCTTTTTCTCTGTGTCAGAAACAACATTCAAGCTGTTCCTGTTTTTTTTTTGCAAAAGTTAGATCTGTCTCAATAATTGAAAGGTTTAACGGTTGACATATGAATCCGTAAAAGAACAAAGATAGAAAAGAGAACCTGTTCATATCGGAGAGCAACGAATCCGCGGTGTCCTCCGGTTTTGGTCGCTGAATCGACATAGATCGTAGAAGACTTTTTTTTATGAGCAACGATCGAAATCGACTTTCGTTTAATTTTTTTTTTCCGATGCTCGAAACATCTAGATCTATTCCGGTATACTTCGGTTTGTGTTACATAGAATATAACTCATGGGCTTTTTTTTTTAAAAATAACTCATGGGCTTAAGTCTCATTTTGCTTAAACCCAATAGTAAAAAAAAAACAATTCATCAAAAACCCATTGTAAACTAAGGTTTTTATTTTCAAGTATAATTTAAATATTGACTATGTTTATAAAAAATTTAGTTTATTTATATTATTATTTAAATATCTCATATTCATCAACCTTTTTTTTTCATCTATAATATTATTTAATTATCTCATATGAATATATACATGTAAATTAAAGAAGATATTATTATTACATTTTTAACATAATAAAAATTTACCAAAGAAAAGTTTTCAATTTTTTTAACATCTTATAATTAAGTTTTAGATATAAACGTAAATAAAAATACAAACTTATCATAAATAACCAAAGAGAATAAGTTTTTTGAAATACAAATATAAAACTTTAAAATAACTTATTCTCTAATCAAATGATTTTTTTCAACCATTCACAATACTAACATTTTGTATATATAAAAATGAACATAAACCTAAAAACAACTTCTAACATAAATCATTAAGACACTTGATATACATTTTATGTTGAAACACATAATATATACAAACATAAATTTGCCAAAGAAACATACCCGCCATTGTTACTTTCTCAAAACATAAATTAAAATCTCAACTATTTAACTCGGTATATTATCAAAACATGAGTTACAATCTAAAACATGTAACTCGAATTAGTATTACGCATCATTATAATAGTATAGATTATACTTCAAAACCAAACTATACAATGTTTGATATTTAAATTTTACAGGAAACAAATCCCGCCCGTCCAAAAGAAACATACCCGCCCTCTCAAAAGTTGATTGCCACGCAATTTGTCGGTAAGATTGTACGTTATCGTAGTTGATATATATATATATATATATATATATGTTAGACCAAACCAAATTTATTAACGACAATCGATCTCAACCCGGATACTCATGCCTAAACATACTTATGAAAAATCGAATAAGAGCATAAATTTAAAACAAAACGATTGTCCCGCCCTCTAAAGGACGGATCAAAATCTAGTGATTCTTAGAATCTTTAGAAAAAGGGTTGCTTCGTCTAAATATATATTATATTTTCATTAAATTAATTATTAAATTGATTAGTAGTATATAAAAGAGTATTCTCAATTATTTTCCTTAACTAAAAGCTATGGAATTACCTAAAATGATTAACATATATATGACAATTAATGATTATGAATAATAAAGATTTGATAAAAAAAATCTGTATTATCTCTCATTTTTTAAATTTTATATTACGTAAAAAAATTAAAAAATCACATCAACCATATTGTAACATCCCGAGTTGTGATATGTGAAAAGGTTTAAGAGAATTGATTTGGCTACCTATATCACAAAAGTTGACTTACCTTTTCCGGAACACATCCTGAAAGAACTCCAGAGTTAAGCGTGCTTGAGCTGGGGTAGTGGAAGGATGGGTGACCTATCGGGAAGTGATTCGCGATACCGTGTAAGTGAGGACAAAGCACGGAAAAAGGTCGGGTGGTGATTGCAGGGTCAGTAAACAATGATTTCGAACCTTGGAAAATTAACGACCGACCGTCGGATGGGATGGGTCGGCCCGTGGGTGGCCCATTAGCCGTAGACGGGTCGGAGCGTTACAAGTGGTATCAGAGCTGGTTAGCCGTCTCAGTTCTGACCTGAGAGGCATCTTGAGACCTGTCGTGGGGCGCAACGAGGACGTTGCGTTCTTTGAGAGGGGGTGAATTGTAACATCCCGAGTTGTGATATGTGAAAAGGCTTAAGAGAATTGATTTGGCTACCTATATCACCAAAGTTGACTTACCTTTTTCGGAACACATCCTGAAAGAACTCTAGAGTTAAGCGTGCTTGAGCTGGAGTAGTGGAAGGATGGGTGACCTATCGGGAAGTGATTTGCGATACCTTGTAAGTGAGGCCAAAACACAGGAAAAGGTCGGGTGGTGATTATAGGGTCAGTAAAAAATGATTTCAAGCCTTGGAAAATTAACGACCGACCGTCGGATGGGATGGAATCCACGGACCGAATGAACGAACGTGGGTGGCCCATTAGCCGTAGACGGATCGGGGCGTTACAAACAAACAGAAATAGACGGGTCGGGCCCATTTTGGGTTTTGGCATTTTCATACATAAATTACTTCTAAAATAAATTACTTCTAATAAGTGAGATCAATTTTGACTTTTAGGATGATAAAGAATAACTAACAAACAGAAATAGATCAAGAAGAATAACCAGAGAATCAAAAAGAACTAAACGAACACACGACCCGTGGGCAGTGGCAAAACAGAGGATCAAGAAGAACAATACAGACACAGAAACAGATATAATTGAGTATTTTCATAGTTTTTGATTACAGTATACAATGAATATGTTTACACTCACATAACTCATCGTTTGAAAACTATATTAATCAACAATAAAAAAAATAATCAACAATAATCAACACTTACAAACCGGCTCATTATACAAATTATATAATCAATTTACTGTTATCACATCAACTGTAAACCATACAAGAAATATTAACACAAAAATAATTTTACAAACCATTCTGCAATAAAACAGGTTTTCATAAATTAATGTATTACTAGATTTTGATCCGCTCCACCGAGCGGATATCAATTTTTATTTTTTTTATCTTTCTTTACAGTAAATGTTATACATGATTTGCAATGTGTGTATTAATATAACATTTTGAAAGATAACAATGTGTTTAATTACATCCAACATTTTTTTGGGTTCTACCGTAAATTATATGGCTGATATTTACTGGATATCACATAAAAAAATCCAACATTTGTATATTTAGATTTTGACCCACGCAACCGATACTTTTTTTTTGTTTGTACTAAATGATGTATTTGTGAAAGTTAGTTCTACTATTTTGAGTTATTTTATTGTGGATGTTAACAAATTATTGGTGTTAAAAATCAGAAATGTATATATAGTTGGAATGCATAGTATATATAGAAAACATAAATTTGAATTTGAATTATTAAAAAAAACTATTAGTTAGCATGATATACATGTTTTTATAAATTAGTTATAACACTTATAAGAAACAGTTTGATTAATATAAAAACATCTATACTATTAAAGTATCAAATAATAAGATAGATGATTACATATTTCTAATGGGCTTCAATTTGGGTATATAAAAATAATATAAATCGTTTTATGAAACAGTATAAATTGTTTCTAAAATATCTTCTACTATATGCAAATATAGGCAATTGCTTGGAGTCGAAACTTTTCACAAAATTTTGAATTAATTGTATTCGATAAGTTAAGCAAAGAAGAATCGATTGGAATTTCTTTTAAAAATAAATAAAAATTATTTATTTAAATTTAGAAGTTAGCGAAATTATAGAATAGTTTCTATGTTTTATAGGTATATTAAAGATTTGACATTGATTATAGATTTGGATAGACTTGACAAAGATATTCTGTTTTGATTTGAGAAAACAGCTCTTAAAACCCTGAATTTTCAAATTAAAGCCAAAAAACTTCAAACTAATGTTTGGGCTAAAAAAATCTTTAACTTTCAAATATTGGCCATTTTAATTATCGTATTTTGTTGACTCGGTCATTTAAGAAACCTGAATAGTCAACTGTTAAACTCAACTATAAAAATAAATGTCGTTAACTTTGTAAACGATGGTTTTAAAAAATTAGTTAAACGGCGTTTTCTTACTTCTTTAAACACTTAAAATATATTTTTCCAGAAACTAAAGCCTCCAATCGACTTCATATTCATCACTCAAAGATGAAGAAGATGAAGTCGATTTAAGGTTTTGGTTTTGCATAAAAAAAAAAAAGATGATTTGGGTGTTTTGCAACTTCAATCACACATTACGTTGAAGTTATTGTTTCCGTTATTTTTGGCAGTATTATTGTTAGGAATTATGCATTAATTAATTCGAAAAGACAAGATTATTAAAAGAAATATCATTAATAGTCTCAGTGGCATAAAAGTGTAAATAATTTAAAAAATTTAGGGGTATTTTATATCTGTACTTCTATTTTAATAAAGTAGATACCTATAGAAGATGTATTGCACATGACACGTACATGTTATTCATAATTAGATATTCAATACCTATTAATCTAGCAGTTTGGATTTCTAAATATTAACAATACTAGAACGCCCGGGTTTATTCCAATAATGTTGCATTCAATATCTAAATTACTATATATATATATATATATTACTTTTATGCCATAAAAATATAAATAGAAATTGAATTAGAAATGAATAAAACTTACAATTTTTTTATGATATAAAATATATATGGGACGGTGAACAAATGCGAAAAGAATAAAGAATTTGTTAAGCCCGAGTTATTATCCAAAATATATTTTTTTACGATTATAATTTTTTTTACAATTGTAATTAAATACTGATTGCTTAAATAAAACAACTTTTAAAAATGATGTATGTGTTAAATACACTGAAAAATCTATGAATTTATTATTACTACAAAAAAATTTGCCAGCAATTATTATTACTATATTATTTGTTTAGTTATAAGAAAAAAATATCTTACAATCTAGCTGTAGTTAAAATATTATTCTGGATTAAAACTCCGTGTAAAATGATAATCAAAGTAGTATAAATAGATATTCACAATTTATTTAAATTTATTATTAAATATTAGTTGGTTTGAAAATTATTATTTAAAAAAATACAATTAGCTTATTACGCTGTTATTTAAAATGAATTTTTATATACTAATTAGGGGAGTTTTCAAAATATTTTTAGTCCAAAACTATGATCCAAAAAATTATTTTCTTATTATTTTTTCATTTCCAGTAAAACATCTTACAGACTTGTACTAATATCACAAAGTGAAAATATAAATTATTTATTATTCGATATAGCCTTATTTTTTTAATTTCCATTAAAAATTAGTGATTTAGAAGATTTGTTTTTTTCTTACTTTGTGTCTTTAATATTTATTTTGTTAAACTTCATACACTATTTTGTTTTCTTTATTTTTTTTGTGAACAGAAATTTCAAAACGTTTGTTGGCCGTTATTGTTTAATGTGGTACGGTTAATCTTGTAGGTGTCTTTAGAGAGGAGGTCAAAGCTCATCAACTGATTTTTTGTTATCTTGTGTGGTTCAGTGGTTTTTTCATTCTAATTCTCTTTGTTAAGATCCTAATTCTTTCTTTTGTTAGTTTCTTTGCGATTGTTTAAATACCTAAAATAAAATTGCACATTTAGATCAAAGATGTAATACCGGTGAAATGCCAAAGTAGTGGAAGTGAGACAAAACAGAAGTACATAATTTCTCATGATAATAATTCGATCATGTTCTGCATATTACATTTCCAAACTGTATCACAAGTAATTTGTTAACATGCTTTACTCACTGAGCTAGTTTGCGTCTCTTTGTCCTCTCTAGCGCACTCAAAAACCTTGGTTACCATTTTCAACTCTTTCTTTAGCTTCTTTACTGTCTTCCTCTCTCTTTCTGGCAGGTCCTAACACAGCATCATGGACTTCTTTATGAGCGATCTCTACTTTGTCTTCTCCAACAGATTCATCAGCGGCTCACAGACCCCATTTTTCTTGCACCATCTTTTGATGTAACTGTGGTAGACATTGGGGACATGAGCTGCCTCTTCAACGCTGACATTTCATCTTATGACTAACCTGCTTTATTCAGTTAGTGTTTTGCCTCTTCCACATCTACCATCTCATCTTTTTGTGTCGTGTTCTGTAGCAGAATGAAATGAGTTTGAAACGAAAATATCAAATGTGGTCACGTCAGTCAGCTTCCAACTGTCAAAAGTACAACAAATGGATACTCAGAATTGACCCAAAAAAGTTGCTTGTGAGGTGAAACGAAGGAAACATCGCAAAAACACCTGCTTGTAAGAAATTAGATAGCAAACCTGACTGTAACCTGCGGAGACGCTTCTCTTGATCCGAAGCATTTCTCTATGTGCCGTCTTTCCCACGTTGCACCAAAGACTCGTGTCACTTGGTGTAACATAAACTTCCAAACCAACTTCTTCCTCTTATCTAATAACCAACCCCAAACATATATATTAATCAGACTGAAATATATATATATATATATATATATATATATATGCAATGAGTAATGCCACAACCATTCAATCACAATATATAACGAAAATTCATATGGAAGCAAATAAACCCATACAAACCAGCTATAGAATAAGAGACGATTGAGACAAAATGGAAAAAAAGAGTAACACGAATGATGAATAGTTTCAAAACTTTTGTGATTTTTTTTCTACTAAAAGCTGGTTAAGAATGCAACGTTACCTTTTCAGAGAGAGCTTAGACCTCTCCTTTCTTTTTGTTTCATATGCATCTCAATTCGACTTTGGGATCATCAAAACAGGTGGAAACTGTTGACAGAAGAGACAGAAGAGACAAGGAGATGAAGGTTTGGAAACCAAAGAAGAGTGTTTCAGAATCACACTCTGTTTCTGAAACAGAGAAGAAGATAAACGAGGAGTGTGAAAGAAGCAAATTGTTCAAGGCTGAAACAAGTTTTGTGAATAACGAAATGGGCCTGAGAGACTCTGATATAAAGCCCATTCAGAAGCAAAATGAAACAACGGTCACAAAGGAGTTCGAGACTGAAAACAGAGTAAAAGACAAAAGTGGTGGTCCTGCAATGTACGGATCGAAACAACCAATAACGTTGAAGAACAGATTTGAACTGCTGGAATCCAATGAAGACTTGAAGACCTAATGGACAGCGAGGCAGGCTGCTAGGGTTTTACCTTTTAGTATAAATACATCTCTTAGGTTGTAAAGAACACTTGAGCAAAATCTTATGAAATGAAAAGCTTCAAAGTTTATAAATTTATCATGTTGTTCTAGATCTTCTCTCTGTTTACATGGTATCAGAGCTCTAGGGAGTAAATCCTGAGCCATGGACAACGCTCTAGATCTATATGCTCAACCTCAACTTGACATCTCCAACTGCGTTACTCTCAAGCTAACTGAACGAAACTACATTCACTGGAAAAGGCAGTTCGAATCCTTCCTGTCTGGTGTTGGTCTTCTAAGCTTCGTCAATGGAGGTTCTCCTGAGCCAATACCGCTGATACACGTTCCAAACATCTCAGGAGGCTACAGAGATGTTCCAAATCCTGACCATCAGCAGTGGGTCAGATCTGATCAGATTGTTCAAGCCTGGTTAGTTGGTTCACTCTCTCAAGATATCCTTAGTGTTGTTCTTGGAGCTCGAACTGCTCAGGAGGTTTGGACCTCTCTAGGGAATCACTTCAACAGAGTTTCTTCTTCACGACTGTTTGAGTTGCAGCGTCGTCTTCAGACCATCTCCAAAACAGATAAATCTATGAGCGACTACTTGAAGGAAATCAAGGGACTATGTGACCAACTCAACTCTGTGGGAAGCCCTGTATCTGAGAAAATGAAGGTGTTTGCAGCTCTGCAAGGTCTAGGACGTGATTATGAACCTATCAAGACCAGTATTGAAGGTGCTATGGATTCTCCTTTACCTCCGACGTTTGAAGAGATAGTTCCTCGCCTAACTGGCTTCGACGACCGTCTCAAATCCTATGAAGTGTCTCAAACCTCTGTGTCTCCTCATCTGGCGTTTCACGTGGATGCTACTGAGCAAAAAATATTCTCAGAATGTCAATTACTCTCAACAAATTCCACACTTTAATCAATACAGAGGTCGAGGGGGCAGTAATGGTCGTTTCGGGTACAGTAGAGGTCGTGGTTACTCTACCAGAGGACGAGGTTTCTATCAACAAAGTTCAGCTGCAAATAATACTCAAGGAGACTCCTCCTCTAGACCATCTTGCCAGATTTGTGGTCGTTTTGGACACAATGCCTTGAAGTGTTACAGACGCTTTGACATCTCCTACCAGAGTAATGAACCTCCTTCAGCAATGGCTGCGATTCAGGTCTCCAATGATCCTCCTTCGTCTGATCAACACTACACTGGAGCAGAGTGGTATCCTGATACTGGCGGCTTCTGCTCATGTTACAAACTCTCATCAGAATCTTCAGACTTCGCAGCCTTATCATGGTCATGATCATGTCATGGTAGCCGATGGTAACTATCTACCTATAACTCACATTGGTTCAGTGCCGCTGCAAACTGCTTCTGGTTCGTCAGGTATCTTGTCTCTGAAAGATGTTTTAGTGTGTCCAAATATAGCTAAATCCTTTGCTTTCAGTATCAAAGATGA